>NW_020695202.1:0-6041 GCF_002925995.2 Terrapene triunguis
CTGTATCCCCACTTTGAACTTTAGGGTACAAATGTAGGGGCCTGCATGAGGACTCCTAAGCTTATCTACCAGCTTAGCTTTGGTCCGCTGCCACCATCACAAGAATTCCCTCCCTGGAAAGCCTTGAGAAACCTTTCACCAATTCCCTGGTGAACACAGATCCAACCCCCCTTGGATCTTAAAACAAGGAGAAATTAACCATCCCCCCTCCTTCCTCCCACCCTCCTTTCACCAACTCCTGGTGAATACAGATCCAAACCCCCTTGGATCTTAAAACAAGGAGAAATCAATCTGGTTCTTAAAAAAGAAGGCTTTTAATTAAAGAAAAAGGTAAAAATCATCTCTGTAAAATCAGTATGGAAAATACTTTACAGGGTAATCAAACTTAAAGAGCTCAGAGGACCCCCCTCTGTCTTAGGTTCAAAGTACAGCAAACAAAGATACACACTCTGGTAAAAAGGTACATTTACAAGTTGAGAAAACAAAGTAAATCTAAGACGCCTTGCCTGGCTTTTTACTTACAAGTTTGAAATAGGAGAGACTTGTTTAGAAAGATGGGGAGAACCTGGATTGATGTCTGGTCCCTCTCAGTCCCAAGAGCGAACCACCCCTTAAAACAAAGAGCACACACAAAAGCCTTTCCCCCCCCAAGATTTGAAAGTATCTTGCCCCCTTATTGGTCCTTCGGGTCAGGTGTCAGCCAGGTTACCCGAGCCTCTTAACCCTTTACAGGTAAAAGGATTTGGAGTCTCTGTACACAGAGAGCTGTTACCCTTCCCTTTATAGTTATGACACGCCCCCCAAATCACAGATAGTGTTGGACGTTCGGTTCCACACTGGCTGTGATTTCTTCCTGGAGTTCTAGGAGAAAACAGAGTTAATAAGACACATGTATCTTTAGACATACCACTGATTATATAAAAACTAACAATATGTTTCATTCCAAGAACAATTGTTAACCAGTTAACTCTGGGAAACTTTCCCGGGAGAGTGCATCAGCCACTTTGTTAGAAGCTCCCGAAATGTGTTGTATTTCAAAATCAAAATCTTGGAGAGCTAAACTCCACCGAAGAAGTTTTTTGTTATTTCCCTTGGCGGTATGAAGCCACTGTAGCGCAGCATGGTCTGTTTGTAGTTGGAAACGCCGTCCCCAAACATATGGGCGTAGCTTTTCCAGCGCGTACACAATGGCGTAGCATTCCTTTTCGCTGATTGACCAGTGGCTTTCCCTCTCAGACAGTTTCTTGCTGAGAAACACGACAGGATGGAATTCTTGATCCGGTCCTTCCTGCATTAAAACTGCTCCCACGCCTCGCTCGGACGCATCTGTGGTTACTAGGAACGGTTTGTCAAAGTCTGGGGCCCTTAGCACAGGGTCAGACATGAGTGTTGCCTTAAGCTGGTTAAAGGCCTTTTGACACTTATCAGTCCACTGAACTGCATTTGGCTGTTTCTTTCTGGTTAGGTCTGTCAGCGGGGCGGCGATTTGGCTGTACTGTGGTACAAATCGCCTATAATATCCGGCCAAGCCTAAGAAGGATTGGACCTGTTTCTTTGAGTTTGGAACCGGCCACTTTTGGATAGCATCCACTTTGGCCTGTAGGGGATTTATAGTTCCTGACCCACCTGGTGCCCCAGGTACGTCACTCTGTTTTGGCCTATTTGACACTTTTTAGCCTTAACAGTTAGTCCTGCCTGTCGGATGCGCTCGAAGACTTTTCCCAGGTGCTCCAGGTGTTCTGTCCATGAATCAGAAAAAATGGCCACATCATCGAGGTAGGCAACTGCAGATTCTCCCAATCCCGCTAAGAGACCATCTACAAGTCTTTGGAAGGTGGCGGGTGCATTTCACAACCCGAAAGGGAGTACATTGAATTCATACACCCCTGCCTGGGTGACGAAGGCTGACCTTTCCTTAGCGGGTTCATCTAGTGGTACTTGCCAGTACCCTTTGGTTAAGTCTAAAGTAGAGATGAATTGGGCATGTCCCAATTTTTCCAATAGCTCATCTGTGCGTGGCATTGGATAGTTGTCAGGACGAGTTACAGCATTTAGCTTACGGTAGTCCACGCAAAAGCGTATTTCCCCATCTGGTTTGGGAACTAGAACCACTGGAGATGCCCATGCACTGTTAGAGGGGCGGATTATACCCATCTGTAGCATGTCCTGGATCTCCCTTTGTATAGCCGCTTGGGCATGAGGTGACTCCCGGTAGGGTGGGGTTCTAATTGGGTGAGCACTACCTGTGTCAATGGAGTGGTATGCCCGTTCGGTCCGTCCTGGAGTGGCTGAGAAAATTGGTGCAAAGCTTGTGCACAGCTCCTTGATCTGCTGTCGCTGCAGACGTCCCAGGGTCGTGGAGAGGTGCACCTCTTCCACGCCACCATTCCTTTTTCCTTCGTAGTAGACACCTGCAGGCCACTCCACGTCATCTGTTTCCTGGGCTGTAAACTGGCAAACGTTTAATTCTCTGGAATAAAAGGGCTTAAGAGAATTAACATGGTATACCTTAGGCTTTATGTTGGAGGTGGGGGAGGCTATGAGATAGTTAACAGCTCCTAGGCGCTCCTGGACCGTGAATGGTCCTTCCCACGACGCTTCCATTTTATGGGCCTGGAGCGCCTTTAAGACCATGACTTGGTCTCCTACTTTGAAGGACCGTTCTCTGGAATGTTTATCATACCAGGCCTTTTGCTCTTCCTGAGCATCCTTTAGGTTTTCTTTAGCAAGGGCTAAAGAGTGTCGGAGGGTGTTTTGTAGGTTGCTTACAAAGTCTAGAATGTTAGTTCCTGGAGAAGGCGTAAACCCCTCCCATTGCTGCTTCACCAACTGTAATGGCCCCTTAACCTCGCGGCCATACACAAGTTCAAATGGTGAAAACCCTAAACTGGGATGTGGTACAGCCCTGTAGGCAAAAAGCAACTGCTGCAACACTAGGTCCCAATCATTGGAGTGTTCATTTACGAATTTACGTATCATGGCCCCCAAAGTTCCGTTAAACCTCTCCACCAGACCATTGGTTTGATGGTGATGAGGGGTGGCAACCAAGTGATTCACCCCATGAGCTTCCCACAGGTTTTCATGTTCCCTGCCAGGAAATTAGTTCCCGAATCTGTAAGGATGTCGGAGGGCCAACCTACCCTGGCAAAAATGTCTGCTAATGCCTGGCACACACTTTTAGTCTTGGTGTTGCTTAAGGGTACAGCTTCCGGCCATCGGGTAGCAAAATCCATGAAAGTCAGAACGTACTGCTTTCCTCTGGGTGTCTTCTTTGGGAAAGGACCCAGAATATCCACAGCTACTCGCTGAAACGGGACCTCAATTATGGGTAGTGGCTGGAGAGGGGCTTTAACCTGGTCTTGGGGCTTTCCCACTCGTTGGCACACCTCACAAGACCGGACATAATTAGCAACGTCCTTGCCCATTCCCTCCCAGTGGAAGGACTTCCCCAACCGGTCTTTGGTTCTGTTCACCCCAGAATGGCCACTGGGATGATCATGGGCTAAGCTCAAGAGCTTTACCCGATACTTAGTGGGAACCACCAACTGTCTTTGAGGATGCCAGTCTTCCTGGTGCCCACCAGAAAGAGTCTCCTTGTATAAAAGTCCTTGTTCTACAACAAACCGGGATCGGTTAGAAGAGCTGAGAGGCGGTGGGGTGCTCCGCGCCGCCGCCCAAGCTTTCTGAAGGCTGTTATCTGCTTCCTGCTCGGCCTGGAACTGTTCCCTTGATGCTGGAGACATCAGTTCCTCCTTGGACTGTGGACTGGGGCTTGGTCCCTCTGGAAGCGATGCAGGTGCTGGGACTGTTTCCATTGACTGTGAACCGCTGTCCGCTGGTGCACTATGTGGTATCTCAGGCTCTGGCTGAGCCTCTTGGGTAGGGTTATCTGCTGCTTCCGCCAGTTCAGGCTCGCTGGTGCCCTCTGGCATTGGAGTTGTAGACGGGTTTGCAAGCGCTGGACTCAGTGCCGGCAATGGTTCTGGTGCTGGTTGCGTTGCCAGTTCCGGTTCTGGGACTGGCTTTGGCTGGGTCTCTGGGATTGGATCCACTACGGCTGTTGCAGTCGTTGGCAGGTGATCTGGTTCCACCACCTGTGTTTGGGTCTCCGGTAACACCGACGGGGCTCTGGTGGACGGCTCAGGAACAGGGATGGGGGTGAAAGCTTGCTTAGCCTGGCTGCGGGTGACTATTCCCACCCTCTTGGCTAGCTTCACATGGTTGGCCAAGTCTTCCCCCAGCAGCATGGGGATGGGATAATTGTCATAGACTGCAAAAGTCCACATTCCTGACCAGCCCTTGTACTGGACATGCAACTTGGCTGTAGGCAAGGTTACAGACTGTGACACGAAGGGTTGAATTGTCACTGTAGCCTCCAGGTTGATGAGTTTGGGGTCCACTAGGGATTGGTGGATAGTTGACACTTGTGCCCCAGTATCCCTCCAAGCGATAACCTTCTTTCCGCCCACTCTCAAGGTTTCCCTTCGCTCCGAGGGTATGAGAGAGGCATCTGGGTCTGGGGATCTTTGGTGTGATTGGGGTGTAATGAACTGTAATCGGTTGGGGTTCTTGGGGCAGTGAGCCTTTATATGCCCCAGTTCATTACATTTAAAACATCGCCCTGCTAAGGTATCACCGGGGCGATGTTGGTTGGTGGAGACTGGTGGGGTGGGGTGAGAAGGCGTCTGGGGTTTCCCTTGGGATGTGGGTGGGGCCTTGGGTTGTCCCCGGTGATAAGGTTTTGTTTCGGCTTGCCCCTTCTGATATTCGCTCCAACTGCTACTAGCTTTTTTCTTTTCTGTCACCTCCACCCATTTGGCTCCAATCTCCCCCGCCTCGGTTACAGTTTTGGGCTTCCCATCTAGGATGTACCTTTCTATTTCCTCAGGAACACCCTCTAAAAACTGCTCCATTTGCAATAGGAAGGGCAACTCTTCCGTAGATTTAACATTTGCTCCTGATATCCAGGCATCCCAATTTTTTCCAATGTGGTAGGCATGTCGGGTAAATGACACATCAGGTTTCCACCTTAGGGCTCTGAACCGCCGACGGGCATGCTCAGGTGTTAGCCCCATTCTGATTCTGGCCTTGTTTTTAAAAAGTTCATAACTGTTCATGTGTTCCTTAGGCATTTCAGCCGCCACCTCTGCTAAGGGTCCACTGAGCTGCGGTCTCAGCTCTACCATGTACTGGGGTGGAGGGATGCTGTATCCAAGGCAGGCCCTTTCAAAATTTTCTAAGAAGGCCTCAGTATCATCACCTGCCTTGTAGGTGGGGAATTTCCTGGGATGGGAAGTGGTACCTGGAGAGGAGTTGTTAGGATGGTCTGATGCACCCTGCCTAGTCCTTGCTGCTTCCAGTTCCATCTCTCTTTTATGGGCCTCCTGTTTGGCTTTTTCTTCTCTTTCATGGGCCTCCTGTTTGGCTTTCTCTTCTCTTTCATGGGCCTCCTGTTTGGCTTTTCCTTCTCTTTCATGGGCCTCCTGTTTGGCTTTTTCTTCTCTTTTATGGGCCTCCTCTTCAGCTTCTTTCTCGAGTTTTTTAATTTCAAGCAGTCTCTGATGTTTTCTCTCATTTTCTTCTGCTTCTAGTCTGGCCAGTTCTATTTTGTTAGCTACTTCTTTGGTAGTCATTTTCCTGTTTTCTTGTGCTGGGTCACACCCTCTGCAGTTGACTGAAACTGGGATGTACTTAGCTCTGGCTGCTGCTGAGTCAACAGAGACTTTCTAACAAGCTACTCCCGAGGATGTAAAAAGAAAAAAAAACAATTCAGCCTGTAAATTACCTTTACCAGTTCAAAGTTTGCTCACTTTGAACCCTTCTCTTAACAAAGGACCTCGTTAAAAAAAACTTAACACCTCTGCCTTCAGGCAAGGAGAGATAAGATATGCATCTACCTTCAGCTCTGCTTTCCAAGCAGCTAGAAGGAAAAAAAAATCTCTTACTGGCTTTTGGGTCTAAAACGATCTCCACCGCTGTGCCACCATGTCAAGGCTGTATCCCCACTTTGAACTTTAGGGTACAAATGTAGGGGCCTGCAT
>NW_020695203.1:0-6199 GCF_002925995.2 Terrapene triunguis
GAAGCAATTATCTTTGGCTGCAGACCAAAGGTGCATAAACGAGTAATTAATGACCACAGTAATGAGCAAGTTAAGTCCATTTCTTATCTGGATACTTGCTTTAGGTACAGTGGTGAATGGGATAAACATAAAAAGGAGTCAAAGGGCTGAACCATAAGCTCCATGCAAGTAGCTGTCTGTTTTTCTTGTGTGCCTGGGGGTAATTTAATTGCACCGGCTCTCTGAATGCTTAGGGCTAACCTGGGTGCTCAAATTTTATACCATGCGGAAGTTTGGGGCTGGAAAGATCTTAGGTCAGAGGTGCTGACTTTCTGATTTCCCGAGGGGTGCTTGACCCCCGTTCCGTCCCAGTCCCCACCCCCACTCCACTCCTTCCCCCAAGGCCCCAGCCCACATCTTCCCTCCCCCGCTCTGCCCTCCCTGCTCCTCCCTCTGCCCCTCCAGCACCTCCTGCCCACTGCTGAACTGATCCTCTGTGGGCAGGAGGCACTGGGAGGGAGGGGGAGGCACTGATTGGTGAGGCATGCTGGTGGGTGCTGAGCACCCACTATTTTTTTCCTCATGGGTGCTCCAGCCTCGGAGCATCCACAGAATTGGTGCCTCTCCTTAGGTCGTTAGAGGTAGTGCAAACTACATTCATGAGGCGAATGCTTGACCTTCTTAACTAAACCCCAGTTGATTTACATAGGACAGAGGTGGGTGAATGTTCTATTTCAGCCAAAGCCCAATATGTAAGTGTTGGTTTCAGAGTACGAATGATTTTATGTCGGCTACCAAGGTTCTTTTCGGAGCACTAGCGTAATAGGTTTAAAACTTTAAAACGTCCGTGGCTTTTGTAAGGCCATTGATCTCTGCAGTCTTGAGGGTTTTCAGAACTAGGTCTAGTCAGCACTCAAAGGGTACGTCTAGACTGCAGTCACGAGGTGCGATTGGAGCTCTAGCTGACATCACTGAACTAGCTTCCATCACCTAGCTTGGGTCCAGGAACAGTGAAACTGCGGCAGCGCTAGCTATACAAGCGCACCCTGGACCCTGGATAATTACTCACGGGTCTAGCCCGCGCTGATGCTCACACTGCTTTGGCTTCACCGTTCCAGGACCCAGGCTAGTGAGATTAAAGCTAGTGTGGGTACGTCAGCTCAAGCTGCGTTCACACCCTGTGACTGGGTAATGCCAACAACCAGGGTCTGTCGGCGGGCGGGATCGAACATGGGATCTCCAGAGCGAAATGCATGAGATGGTACTGCATGAGCTAAAAGCCACATGGCACTTAGTTCAGGTTGTTGTAGACTCATTAATCTCTAAGTGATCTAGGTGCAACTAGAGGAGCACAAAGCTCCACAGCCAGCAGGCATGGCGTGCATACAACTGCAGCCTAGACATCCCCTAAGTCAGAGTGTGAAAACTTTAATTAAACTCAGAGTTGAAGATATTTGTAACCTCAAAGTTATTTAGGTGCCTAATTCCCATTGAAGTTAGGCACCTAAATACCTTTGAGGCTATGGACCTGAGATGCTGTACATGCAATCTGATTTGAAGTTAGGATGCAGGGAGCGCTGCACCCCTTATTCGATGCATCCCTTTTTGATCGTGCCCCTCAGGTCTACGTCACAAACCCCGATGGCTCCCCAGCCCCCCGTGTCCCAGTACAGGCTGAAGGATTCCAGTCGGCTGGGTCGACCCAGGGAGATGGAACTGCCAAGCTGATAATAAACATGCCCGGGGATAAGCAGCAGGTTCCCATCACGGTGAGTAACCTTCAAACACTGAGGCTGGGCTAAGTACTATATGCACCCCGAGGGCAATGCCCTGTTGGAGGCATTCACTCCCCTCTCATGCACTAAGCAGGAGGATAACTGAACTCTGTGCATTCCACTGCACCTGGGGTCAGTTTCATGTATGTCATTTGATCTTGGAGATGCTTCGATCACCATGTAACCAATGCTCTATCGTGGGGCCAGAAGAAATCCTAGAAAACATTGATATGGGCATAAGCGGGTCCAGATCAGTCCCCTTGCCACACTGAAGGTACCCACCATGCAGCAAAGGAGCCTGTAGACAGCGCATGGCTGCTTAGTGTGAAGACCTTTGAGGTGACACCAGGCTCAAGCTACAAAGCCCGAGAGAACACTGGATCTATCTGTGTCCGGCCGCTTCAGAAGAGAGTCCCTCTTTATATTCATCTCACCCCTCCTGCAAGGGGCAAGGCAGTCTCCTCTGTTCAGGGACATGTTCTCTGACAGTCCAGAAATCTGGAGTCCCAGCAGGATTGTGCTGAAGTCATGGGCCAGTTAAAAGTGGCACTTGGCGTTTCTCTGAGGTGTCATGCCTAGAATGGCTGTTAACAGCAGAATCCACCAACAATGGCGTCGCAGGGAAGCTTCCTTTGCTATTGCTCATAGTGTGACCCAGCGTGAGGGGCTATAGACCCTAAGCTCACTCCCAGATTCAACTAAGATTTTATCTCCACCTCCCCTGCAGGTAAAAACTGCCCATCCCAACCTCCCAGCAAACCGCCAAGCCTCTAAGTCCATGGTGGCTGAAGCCTATCAGTCCCAAAGAGGGTCTCAAAACTATCTCCATCTGGCAGTGACGGCTTCTGAGCTCAAACCTGGAGACAACTTAGCTGTGAATTTCCACCTGAAGAGCAACAATCCAGCTGTTCTGAACCAAATCAAGTATTTCACTTACATAGTAAGTGCTGCGTCCCTGGGTACTGGGATCTCCTGGAACTTAGGCATCATCTGAGTTTCCACATATCCTTTAATATTCCCACTGCATGTAAGGAGAACCTGTAGCAGAGAATTCTTCCCATCAGGCAGTATATTCATTGTGTGTGTAGCAGAGTGCGGCAGGGCCCCCTTGGCTTCTGCCTCTGCTAGGTTCACAAAGTCACTCTGAGACCCCGGGTATAGTAACCACGGTGCACTGGTGCACTTTATTCTCCGGCTTGTTCCCACCACTGTTTCACCATGAACAAGTAACGCTCACTGTCTGCAGGCAGGAGGGAGGGAGGGGGAGCTACCTCCCTGCTTTCATTCCCTGCCTTTTTCCTTTTCTCCTGCTCTCCCCTGGCTTCCTTCCCCTGAGACTTTTATGCAGCCACAGTCTAATTAGGTAGCAGCTG
Source organism: Terrapene triunguis (assembly GCF_002925995.2). Classification (NCBI taxonomy): domain Eukaryota; kingdom Metazoa; phylum Chordata; order Testudines; family Emydidae; genus Terrapene; species Terrapene triunguis. The sequence goes on from NW_020695203.1 coordinate 3,128, forward strand.
TCTCTGCCTCTCCAATTAGGGCCAGGTTACCTCCAGCCCGCTCTAATTTGTTCCCCAGCGAGAAGCAGGTGTGACAGAGGGCTGAAGCTGCAACCCTTTGCCCAGCACCCTGTCACAGTGTGAATGAAATAAAGTCAGTCATGGGGATGACCCCTTATCCACTTCTGATTACTGAATCCGAGCCCTGTGAGAGCCCACTTCCTCCAGGAGCTGGAGAAAGAACCCAGGAGTCCTAACAACCATCCCTCTGCACTCGCTACTAAACTACACTTCCTCTTCGAGCTGCGGATGGACCCAGGAGTCCTGACTCCTCCCGTGCACTCACTAGAGCATATTTTCTCTTAGAGCTGGGGATGGAACCCAGGAGTCCCAGGTCTCAGTTCCCTGCTCTAAACACTAGATTTCACTGCTACTTTTTCAATGCAGAGTAGTAGGTCAACTCTGTTATTTTTAGAGCTGGACAATCAAATAATAAAGTTGCCATATAACGCGGATATGAAGTATATTTGGTGAGTGGGATGGGGGAAAGGAGGGGTAGTCTCCGTTGGTGAAACATAAACAATATTCAGATTTGGGAATCAGATTTAGTAAATATTAGCACCACCACATCGAGAGCCTATTCCTGCAACACAGGTGGATGGGAAGATTTATGGAATCTGAATCACCCATTGTGTTAACTCTTGTGGCCTTTAACAATCTACGTCTCATGTTTCCCTGTTAGATCCTGAATAAAGGGAAGATCATTCGTGTAGGGAGACAGGCCAGGCAGGTAGGACAAAATCTGGTGACCATGTCCCTGCCCATCACTCCAGACCTCATCCCTTCATTCCGCATCGTGGCTTACTACCAAGTAGGAAATTCGGAGATTGTAGCAGACTCGGTCTGGCTGGACATCCAGGACACTTGCATGGGAATGGTAGGTTGATATTCAAGTTGGCCTTCTACATGTTAATTCCTATGAAGTTGTCATTACGAAGGAGTTTTTCCTAGCCTGAAAGTGCCGACTGACCCTCAAAAGGGTCTCTAAAAATGGCACCGGGGGCTTCTCATTGATTGTCTCCCAGCAAATTCTGGATTAGTTTTGATTGGTTTACACATACAAAGATGTTCCCCAGTCCCCAGAAGCCAATGCTGTCAACCCACCCTAGGATCCGGGAGTCAAGCTGTGGTTCCTTCTAGCTCAGCAATAAAGACTCTGTGGATTGTGGATTAAAGTGGATTGAGCTCTACTGACTTGCGCCAACTGAGTATCTGGCTTTGTAGCTGCACCATAATTAGCCATTTTGCTGATAATGTGGAAAGTCAGAGTTGATTCCAGCTCCCTCTCCCAGGGCTGGGCTGGCTCTTCGGGGCTAACAGCAGTAAGATGCTTATTTTTGGCCCATACATTCAGCAGATGTGACTCCAAATGCCTATAGGGGACCTGACTGTGATGTAACTACAATGCTGAGCTGCTGTAACTCCAGTTAATTGCTCCTGATTTACAACAGTGTGAGGCCTGGTCTACACTAACCCCCCAATTCGAACTAAGGTACGCAACTTCAGCTATGTGAATAACGTAGCTGAAGTCGACGTACCTTAGTTCGAACTTACCGCGGTCCAGACGCGGCAGGCAGGGTCCCCCGTTGACTCCGCATACTCCTCGCGCCGAGCAGGATTACCGGAGTTGACGGCGAGCACTTCTGGGTTCGATTTATCGCGTCCAGACAAGACGCGATAAATCGAACCCAGAAGTTCGATTGCCTGCCGCCGAACCAGCGCGTAAGTATAGACAAGCCCTGAGATCAGAATTGGGCCCACGGAGGAGATCCATTACAGTTCAACCTTGTTTGTAGATTTCCCAGGGCTGCCTGAGAGACAAAGTCACCTTTTCATCATGGCCAGAACAATGAGACCTCATGGACATTGGGTCCGATTCTGCTCTCAGTTTATACCAGCATGAATATGGAGTAACAGCACTGAAGTCAGTGGAGCTACTGCAGCTTTACACAGCTGCCCTTGAGATGAGAATTAGGCTTTTGGATGCTCGAGGAACATGAGATCTTACGTCCTTTTCTCCTATGTTTTGCAAAGGAGGGTTCTTAGCTGCTCCCTCTGCTTTAAAACAAAACCTCTCCCTTCACTCTCTTTCATACAGCTAGTGGTGAAAGGAGCCAGCAACGAAGACAGGGGAACCCATGAGCCGGGAACTCCAATGAAACTCAAACTGGAAGGAGACCACAGAGCTTATGTCAGCCTGGTGGCCGTGGACAAAGGAGTCTACGTTCTGAACAAAAAACACAAAATTACACAATCTAAGGTGGGGCATGAAAGATGTTGGTTGTAACTTGTGATGTTTTATAGTGGGAAATGCAGCTCGGCTCTTACCCTTGCTCTACGCCCCAAAGCGAAGACTGGCTGCATAATTCTTTCTTTCTCCTAAAATCGGTTGTGTTGCTGGTGCAGAATGGCTGTTGTGCTCCATCCCAGAGGTGGACGCATTTCAGTGGGGATTGAGTTGCAATAAATCCTTTACTTACGTCTTAGATTTTGCTTTCATTTACACTGCTACAAACACAGAGCTAGTCAAAGGAAGTCAATGGAGTTACTGCAGATTGCACAGTTGTACCTGAAACCGGAGTCTGGCTCACAGCCTGTATAATGCTTTGGGATTATGCTGGATGGCACCGTATAAATGGGAGGTACCATTGTTAACAATAATCTCTCAACCATTGTATTTTCACCTCACAGATCTGGGACTCCATGGAGAAGAGTGACATTGGCTGTACGGCTGGCAGTGGAAAGAACAATCTGGGGGTATTTGCGGATGCTGGACTGGCCCTGGAGACGAGCAATGGGATTTCCACAGCTCAGAGAACAGGTATCACTCTATAGAGCTGAACGGTTGCCATGAGCGATGGAGCAAGGAAGGAAAGAGTCTCTTCTAGCTCACTGGGTTTCTCCCACTTCCAAAGTATCTTTCTTCCCCCCTGACCTGGAAGGGACAGGCAGGTGGCTGGTGCTTCTCTCCGACTCTCTCTCTGCTCCAGGCTGCAGGCTTTTGGGGGCAGCGCGCTAGGAAGGAGGAAGGAA
>NW_020695204.1:0-15078 GCF_002925995.2 Terrapene triunguis
CGTGGTTAAGCCAAGGTGGTCTTTTGCCACATTTTCTATCTTTCCTACCCAGCGGAATAGCTTGCTTTTGGGCCCTTAATAGTGTCCCTTTGAAAAACTGCCAACTCTCCTCGGTCATTTTTCCCCTCAGTCTTGATTCCCATGGGACCTTACCTATCAGCTCTCTGAGCTTACCAAAATCCGCCTTCCTGAAATCCATTGTCTCTATTTTGCTGTAGTCCCTTCTACCCTTCCTTTGAATTGTGAACTCTATGATTTCATGATCACTTTCACCCAAGCTACCTTCCACTTTCAAATTCTCAACGAGTTCCTCCCTATTTGTTAAAATCAAATCTAGAACAGCTTCCCCCTTGGTACCTTTTTCAACCTTCCAAAATAAAAAGTTGACTGCAATGCAGTCCAAGAACTTATTAGATAGTCTGTGCCCCGCTGTGTTAATTTCCCAACATATATCTGGATAGTTGAAGTCCCCCATCACCACCAGATCTTGGGCTTTGGATGATTTTGTTAGTTGTTTAAAAAAAGCCACATCCACCTCTTCCACCTGGTTAGGTGGCCGGTAGTAGACCCCTAGGATGACATCACCCTTGTTTTTTACCCCTTTTAGCCTAACCCAGAGACTCTCAACACTTCTGTCTCCTATGTCCGTCTCCACCTCAGTCCAAGTGCGTACATTTTTAATATACAAGGCAACACCTCCTCCCTTTTCCCCCTGTCTATCCTTCCTGAGCAAGCTGTACCCATCCATACCAACATTCCAATCATATGTATTATCCCACCAAGTTTCGGTGATGCCAACAATGTCATAGTTGTATTTCTTTATTAGCACTTCCAGTTCTTCCTGCTTGTTAGCCATACTTCTCGCATTTGTATATAGGCATCTAAGATACTGATTTGATCTTGCCTCCCAGTTTTGCCCTGACCCTCCTTTCTCTCTGCCATTATAGCCCACGCTCCCTCCTATTTCCGACCCATCTCCCAGGTCTCCATGTTCTCCACTTACCTGTGGGCTTTGCTCACCTGTCCCCGTCAAAGCTAGTTTAAAGTTGTGGACATCCTTCTGAATTTTGAGGCTAATGAGATGTTTACTCTCATAATAACTGTTGTGATTCTCTAATATAGCACCCTGCGTTAATATACCACTGTTCACCCAGAAGGATCCCACGGGAATTATACTGTTTGCACAAGCTAGAACAAAACATTATGTTAGTTTATGTGTCATTATATAATGCCTGCATCTGTAATTTTCACTCTGTGCATCTGAAGAAGTGTTTTTTTACCCACAAAGCTTATGCCTAAATAAATCTGTTAGTCTTTACGGTGTCACTGGACTCCTTGTTGTTTTTGTGGATACAGACTAACATGGCTGCCCCCGATACTAAACATTATGTTGATTCTGTAAAAGACAGTGCAGATGAACAGCAACTTTGGCCTTGGAAAGGAATTCTGGCTGTGTATCACGCCGCTTTCTGCCTACCTGGACCAGGAGACTCTGTGACAGGTGGGTTGCCATCTCTGGCTGACGCTGCAGTCTCTTGCACTGCTGTGTCTGTCAATAGAAGAGAAGGGTTAAATTTCTGCATTAAAGGTCTCTGGTTGAACCGCCAGGGGAATGATGTGAATGATAGTGCTGAGGGGAAGGGAGTTTTCTGTACCCAAAGCAGCAGGTTCCAGTCCTCTTGTGACACTTCAATGAACCTGATTTCACTGAGTAACAAATACAGTCACACCTGGGTCACCAAAGAACTTTCTCAGTTACAGAGAACACCTGTGTGACCCAGAAAGGAGCGATTCTCTAAACAGAGGCAAAGCCACCCCAGCTCTCCTTCTCACTGTCACAGGTTGGGGCCAACAATCACAGCCCCCGACTCCCATACAGTGCGCAATGGGGTCTCAGCAGTGCAGGGGGTGGGGACTAGTTTGCAGCAAACACAGCTTGGAGGATTTAGAAATCTAGCGCGTGCAGTGCCTGGGGAGGGAGAACCGCAGGGAGATGGAGACTCCAAGAGCCCTCCTCATTCAGGCAGTGCAGATCACAAGGCCTCTGGAAAAGTCGAATGCCAGGCACAAGCAGAACCTCAGTAATGGGAAGGAGGGGGCCGACCCACTGGAGGGAATTGGCAAAGGGCAGGTATAGCCTATAGGTAGCGCCCTACCAAATTTACGGTCCATTCTGATTAATTTCATGGCCATAGGATTTGAAACTCAATTTCAGGTTTTCAGATGTTTACATCTGAAATGTCACAATGTTGTAGTGGGGGTTCTGCCCCAAAAGGGAGTTGCGGAGGCAGGGCCGGCTCCAGGCACCAGCTTAACAAGCAGGTGCTTGGGGCAGCCAAGGGAGAGGGGCGGCACCTGCGGCAATTCGGGGGCGGCGGGTCCCTCACTCCCTCCAGGAGCGAAGGACCTGCCGCTGAACTGCCGCCGCCGATCGCGGTTTGTTTTGTTTTTTTCTTCCCCAATTGCCCCCAATTGCTTGGGGCGGCAGAAACGCTGGAGCCGGCCATGTGCGGAGGAGTCGCAAAACTGTTGTAGCGGGGTTGTGGGATTGCCACCCTCACTTCTGCGCTGCCTTCCGAGCAACCAGGGTATGTGCCCGGAGGGGGGTCTGATCTCCCCCGCGAGGGCGGCTGTGCAGGGGAAGTGCCAGTTCCGTCCCTCCCCAGCCCAGAGGGGACTAGCAGCTGGAGCCAGGGGCATGGTAGTAGCCTGCCCTTCCCCAACCCTCCAATAGCTAGATTTCATGGGGGAGGTCTGATTTCATGGTCCATGACTTTTTCATGGCTGTGAATTTGGCCTACCTATGGGATGGTTTAGGTTAAGAAATAAGTAGAAAATAGGTCTGGGGCCTAAGTTAGCTTAAGTATAGAAGAGTTTAGAAAACTGAAGTTGTTAGTGTGAGGAAAGTTAGCCATAAGTTGGAGATCCTGTTATGGGAAAGTAAGAGTTAGCAAGGACATGGCCCGGGGTTATGCTACTGTTAGGTTTTGGTTATAACTGGCTTAAGCAGGGCTTTTAATGAGTGTTTTTGAGAATTGTGACTGTTTTATTAAAATGTTATCTATACTAATAGTATGGGAAGGATATTGGTGCAGATGTTAATGTAAACCACGTGTAATGTAAAGAGTCAATAAGGAGGCGATGGAAATATAATTAGTGTAAGGGGCAGTTGCACGTTCAATAGTATGAGAATGGCTTCTACTGGGAGTTGTTTTGTTAATTCGGTGAGCGCTCCAATTAACGCCCCAAGGGTACCGTTATGTCCCAGGGTTCTAAGGCTGTACTTCACGCTGTTGTCAGTGGACTGATCCCGCATTGATCCACAATACAACAGTTAGTGTTGACAGTGTAGGTGGTAATTGCGCACTTGTTTGCTTAACTAATCGTTTTATTTTTGAATGAAGTTTGATTTTATCATTCATAGTGTCGCCTAAATACATTTTCTGTAACTGACCTAGTGGCTTGAACCTGGGTTTTGTTGCAGCCTTATCTGTAACAACTTACTATGAATTGGAAACATTTCAACATGAAGGTTCCAGAAGGTTACGCAGGAAAAGGGGTGAATCTGAGGAGTCGGTACCCCTGTTTCCTACTTACCTGAAGCAGGCCCAGACAGGGAAGGGCTGCAACACTCAGTTGCTGCTGTATCCTCCTTCCCCTGGTCTGTGGCTGTGGATAAGTGCAAAGGGGTGGGGGTCATTTCCTCCTTTCCAGGTCACTGATAGAAATCCCAGGGGGGTGAGGTAGACAATACATATGTGTGGGGAACTAATCACACTGCAGGGCACCTCTGGAGAGGGACTTCCACCAGTCACAGGCAAGAGCATTTATATTGCACACCCATTGCCAAGGCATTTGACAAACACCTCACCCCACAGGTAGGGAGCTGAGATAACATGGGCAGGGGCAATAGAGGCCAGGGGGAAATTTGGGGAGTCTCTGCCCCAAATTCTTCCCTAACCAGCAGGATTCCATTAGAGATTTTAGCCCAAGAGGCCAGGACTTCCCCAGCTCTGCTTGTCCCCGCTTCTCTAGTTAATAACAGATCTCCCTCAGGAGACAAGGAGAGTGCAGACAAGGCCGGGATGGCAGTGCTGCATTGGGGTCCCACCAGAGAATTCCCTGCCAGTCCAGAAGGGCTAGAAATGTCTGGGGGTTTAAATAAAGCTAAAATGCTGCAAGGAACCTTGGAGAAAACAAACCTCCTCCATCAGGAGACCCTGACTCCCCAAGCACATGGAGATTCCATGCAGATTCCCAGTGGTCCCCTGCAGGTAGCTCTGGACAGGACAGCAATGGGGGGAGAGGAGGGTCCATTTCTGGGGAGAATTCCTACTCACCTCCAGACCGGAGCAGCAGTCGGCGGAGGTGGCCGTAAAGATCCATATCGGCTCCTAAGACAAGAACCAACATGAATGAGTCCCTGGGGCTTCCTTCCCATGACACAGACCCCACCATACTCACACATGGTTCTAGGTGGGCCAAGGGGACCCAGGCGTAGTTCTTTTGCTGCCTGCCTGGCTGGAGACAAGACTGCTATGAGGTGGTGAGACCTCAATATTGATGTAAAATTTTATTAATAGCATTATTATCACTTCTTTGTATAATGTTAGGTCATTACAAACATGTTTGTGCCTTTACTGAACATTCAAACATAGCTATAAGTATATTGTCACCAGGAGGCTTGAAAATAGAACAGTAGCCCAGTTTTAGTTAGCTAGGTTATAAAATGTTCACGCTAATCAAAGAAATTGCAGAAGTCTTCAGCTTTCTGTCATCCAGAAACATGCAAATGTCCGGAAAATAACATCTCCTTGACCACAAAACTGTTTATGTCCCCCAAGAGTGTCTGTACAAACTTTAAAAGGCAGCTGTGCTCATTTTAATCTGCTTTAACTTTTATACTAGTTTCTTTTTGTGCTATGTTTAAAATATGTGTTGATTATTGGCATTTGTGCTTTGCACAAAATATTTAAGAGAAGTTTAATTGCTATAACAAACCGCTTGTAACTCTAAGGAACTTGGGTCAAGAGTCAAACCAACCAAAAGAGTGTTTTATCTACACCAGAACACTTCTGTCTTCTATAAGCTGCCAGTTTATTATAGATCTAATCCTTTATCTCAATAAAACAAATGTTATAAAGAGAAATGTTTTAGGAAAGATCTGGCCCTGTAGGAGAAGGTGAGGATGTTATTTATGTTGGATATTCCAAAATGAATGTAGGGATGTGTTAGAACAATAAATCTAGGCTGTAAAGTGGGCTCTACCAGCCCCTCTTTGCAAGAAAACCCTCTGCTTGTGTCCTTAAAACTTTAGAGAAGAATGCGTGTAGTTGAGAAAAAGTTTTGTAGAAAACCTTAGTTGATTTCTAAAATATTGAAATGGCAAACTGTTTTGGAGGGCATATTTGCATATTTGCAAAGTATTTTAACTGAATGCAAAGTATCTAATGTGGTTTTCTAATATCATTACTACGTGTGGTAAAATGCATTATGTACTAACATGAAATCTAATGACCTTGCTCAGCTGATTACCAATATAAGAAGACATTTAAGTCTAGACTATTTATTATATTAATGGGGAAGTAATTAGTTACTGGCAGAGTTCTAGCCACTCCTTCCCCCAACTCAGAAAGATAAGAAGAATCATCATCAACAATTGTTCTAGAGAATCAACAACTTCTTCAATCGTATTTAAGCTAAAGACTCATTAAGAATGATTTAATTTTAAAAGACTGCTTCGAGAACTAAAAACCTGTACATAAACCACAGGTTTGGACTTTTTAAAAACAGAATTTCATTTCCTGTTGAACCCTAATGAAACTGAAGAAATATCTCAGAAAATGAACTGAATAAGTTAAGAGTTAAAAGACTAAATTTGAAGATGTTCTGAGAATCTCTCCAACAAAAACAAAGGAAATATAACTGTCAAGAAAGACGTACAACCCTAACACATATACACATTAACAAACTACCTGTCCATAAGATGAAGAGGCTCCATGAATGTAGGGAGCCAATGAAAGGGTGAGAGAGGTGTGTTTTTCTAAAATTGCACGGAAATAGGGAAGAGACGAGTATAAAAACTCTAAGTGAGCACCCTGCACACGCTCTGCTACCCTGCTCAAACTCAACTCATCCTCTCCCTCTCTACAAGCAAGCTGACACAGACAGAAGAGAGAAGACTCGGGAAGAAACCAGCCCAAGGAAACCTCCCCAAAACTTCAGCATGTGATGGTAAGAGAAGTTAACTAAAACCCTGCCAAGGGATTAGAGTTATAAACTCTTGCAACAGTTTTGTTGTGATATGGAAATGCTGTTGTAATTTAAGATGTTAACAGTTTCTCCTGTTAACCACTAAATGCTTAGACCATGCATTTGGGAAAGAGACAAGGGCTAATCATTGGGAAACGGAGAAATACTGGGATTTAACTGAATTTAAGATTCTAAATATTTTGTTAATTGGCCAGTCTCAAGACAGCTCCTTAAATGGTTTCTTCTAACTAAGTAATTTTACTACTTTCTTCTATTTCAGAGGATTGAGTTAAAATTGCTTACTTTGCCCATCTATATAAACAGTCTAGTTATTAATAGGATCCGCCTGCTCTTAAAATTATGTTGCCCATCCATAAACAGTCTTAGTATTTATGACTCACAATAATTTTGGGAAAGAAGACCTTGGTTTCAATTTACCAAAAGAAAAGTGCCCCATCAAAGGCAAGCCTGCTCACAAAGGTGTAATCTGTTAAAAGCTCTCCAGAGAGAAGCATACAGATGAGACTGGACAGAAATCAGCCTTTTATCATTTGTGTTCTGTCTTTTGTTGTTTTGTTTAGTGTTTTCTTTTCTTTAAATAGCCATGATTAATAACAGTGATTATTTTGCTTGGCTTTAATCACGGTGTCCCCTAAGGTATGTAAAAGAGCCCCTGTGACTAAACTAGTGGAGTCACACCCTGAATTGTCAGAAAAAGAGAGAGTAAGAACTAGCCTAGCATTTCTTGTTTCTCTAAACTAAATATTTGTACTAAGTTTTGGGATAAAATTACTTGACATCCAACACAATTTAAAATGACCCCTTTCCACCCCACACCGAGTTCACGGCAGTATGGACTGGTTTAAATCAGAGCGAGTCAAATCAATGATTTTCATTGTGATTTAAATCAGCAAGCACAGGAAATCTTGATTTAGATCAGTGATTTTAAACTTGTCTTCCATTTTTGCATTTTAGATATTTACCTAAAGAAAGGCTGATTCTCAGAGCTTGGTATAATTTCGTACTTCTTTTTCCTAACCCTGAGGATACACTAGGAAAGGTCCCTCACCCCTGTGCTGGGATGGTCGAGCCACAGAAGAATTTTGATGTCTCACATATAATCGCAGATGGCAGTGAGGATGTGGATTCCTCCACGAGTTCTGTGTAAACAGATGCAATGCGCTCCAAAAAACGCTCCCAACTGTCTGAAAAGCAGAGCCCAGACAGCTGTGTGCTCCCTCCTCCAGCTCCCAGAGCACACTGAGCCACAGGCTGCCTGCCCCCTTTGTGACACAGGGCCACTGCTGACATCACAGAGGCAAGGTGGGCTGGGGATGTCTGGCTAGGGCCCTTGGGGTTTGCATCCCCCAGATTGGATTAAGGGAGGATTGCTCTTGGCTTTTGTTGGGAATTTTAATCCAAGGGAGCCCCGGGGCCTCCCCACAAACCCTGTCTGTATAATGTGCCATGAGAAAAGGAGATTCGACCACAAGGTGCAAAATCATTCTGTGTCAGTCCACTCCAGTATCTTGCCTCTTGCAGCAGCAAAGGGGAAGGTGAAATGCCCACAATGCACCTGGCCAGCTTTGCTATTCTCTGACATATGGGTAAAAAATTCCTTCCTCACCCCTCAGTGACCATGGAATCCCTGAAGCATGAGATTGGACTGGCCGTCTGTCTCAGCGTGAGGCGCTCCAATTGTTAGTCCAGCCACAGCTGCATCGGTGCCCTGGGCCAAGAGAATAAAAGGGCTGAAAAGATTCTTTCCTAAGGATACACACAGACACTAAATCCCATTCCTAAAGTCTGCAATAAAAGGCAGTCAGAGCGCAGGACCCGTGGGTATTTATTGAGTCCCAACAGCATGCTGGGGGCTGTACAACACAGGGGAGGGCACAGGCCTGACCCCAAAGAGCAGCGAATCTCTTGCTTGGTTTATTTGATTTCCCATTCTCCTGAGCAGGATCTTGTTTACGCAGGAACTTGAAGGAAGAGAGGGAAGTTTGGGGCAGGAGAAAGGGAGAATAATGTTAGCCTGAGGAGCAGCATGGCAGGGGGTTGGCAAGGGAGAGCCAGGGAAGGACACAAAGGGAATGGCTGGGAGAGTGCCGGGGGAATGAGCCCGGAGAGCTAGGTGGGGAAGAAGTTTGCAAAGACTCAACAAGGAGCTGCACTCGGGTGCTGAATGGAGCTGAGCGAATCAGTGACTTTTCAGTTTGGGGGCCAGTTGGAGAAATACAAAAAAAATAAATATTGGTTCGGTTTGGCCTGAAACAAAATTGTTTTGGTTTTTCGTTTCAGGTTGTTTGTGGGTGTTTTTCAACCCTCCCCCCACTTTTTTTAAAGTTGCCTCAATTTCAAAATGAAAAGTGACAACATTTTGCTGTGGAATGGTCCAAACAGACTGGTTTGACTTTTAAAACAAAACATTCCCTTTTTGTGTGTGGCTGAAAGGATTTGCTGAATTCGCACCTGGTTTGGGTGGCCCTGAGAGATGCATTTTTGGGGAATTTGCTAGCTCTAGCGTAGGACCTGCGAGGGAGCCAGGGGAGGGATCAGAATGGGCTGGTCTGACGGGTGAGATGATTTTACAGTGGGCTCTGAAGGGGAATGAGAGGAGATGTGGGGGGAGGGCAGAATTAATGGGATGGGTGATCAAGGCCTGGAGCAGGTGGGCTGGAGAGGATGAGGGGGATTGTAGAGACATGGTAAAGGAAGGTAGGGTTACCATATTTCAGCAAGCAAAAAAGAGGACGGGAGGAGCCCCGCCCTAGCCCCGCCCCTGTCCTGCCCTAACCCTGCCCCATCCTGCCCTAGCCCCGCCCCTGACCTTCCCACTTCCCCCCCTCAGAACTCCCAACCCTCCCCCCGCTCCTTGTCCCCTGACTGCCCCCTCCTGGGACCCCTGCCCCTAACTGCCCCCCAGGACTCCACCGCCTACCTAAGCCTCCCTGCCTCTTGTCCCCTGACTGCCCCAACCCTTATCCACACCCCCACCCCCAGACAGACCCCTGGGACTCCCACGTCCCATCCAACCACTCCCCACCCCCTGACAGCCCCCCCAGAACTCCCGACCCATCTAAACCCCTCTGCTCCCTGTCCCCTGACTGCTCCGATCCCTCTCCCCACCCCTGCCACCTGACAGCCCCCCCTCAGAACTCCCAAACACCCCCCCCCGCTCCTTGTCCCCTGACTGCCCCCTCCTGGGACACCTGCTCTTAACTGCCCTCCAGAACCCCACCCCCTACCTAAGCCTCTCTGTTCCTTGTCCCCTAACTGCCCCCTCCTAAGACCCCCCCCCCCATGCCCCCCACCACCCCCCCCCGAACCCCCCTGCCCCTTCTCCGACCCCCTGGCCCCCTTGTTGTTGGCCTTCGCCTAAAGTCTCTGTGAGCTTGCTCAGGAACGGCTTGAGCCGTTCGTCCCGACACTCTGGGGAGCAGGGGAGGAGCTCCAGACTGCCGGAGGCCATCTGCGAATGCAGGGAGGGAGGGAGTGATCTCAGCTGCAGGGGGAGGAGGGGCTCTCTCTGGCTGTCGGAGCCCCATGTAAGTGGCACCATCCGGCTGGCTGCCCTGTTAGCCGCGCGCGCTCTGCATGGGGGGGGGGGAAGTCCGGACATTTACAAATTCCCCCCGGACGCTATTTTTAGCTCAAAAAGCCGGACATGTCCGGGGGAATCCGGACGAATGGTAACCCTATTCCAGGAAGGACTGTTCAGGAAGGACAGGCAGGGCAGAAAAAGTGGGGGAGTTGCATTGTAAGTAAGAGAGCAGTATGACTGCTCAGAATTCCGGTATGAAACTGCAGAAAAACCTGAGAGTCTCTGGATTAAGTTTAGAAGTGTGAGCAACAAGGGTGATGTCGTGGTGGGAGTCTGCTATAGACCACCAGACCAGGGGGATGAGGTGGACGAGGCTTTCTTCTGGCAACTAACAGAAGTTACTGGATCGCAGGCCCTGGTTCTCATGGGAGACTTCAATCACCCTGATATCTACTGGGAGAGCAATACAGCGGTGCACAGACAATCCAGGACGTTTTTGGAAAGTGTAGGGGAGAATTTTCTGGTGCAAGTGCTGGAGGGACCAACTAGGGGCAGAGCTCTTCTTGACCTGCTGTTCACAAACCGGGAAGAATTAGTAGGGAAGCAAAAGTGGATGGGAACCTGGGAGGCAGTAACCATGAGATGGTCAAGTTCAGAATCCTGACACAAGGAAGAAAGGAGAGCAGCAGAATACGGACCCTAGACTTCAGAAAAGCAGACTTTGCCTCCCTCAGGGAACAGATGGGTAGGATCCCCTGGGAGAATAACGTGAGGGGGAAAGGAGTCCAGGAGAGCTGGCTGTATTTTAAAGAACCCTTACTGAGGTTGCAGGAACAAACCATCCCGATGTGTAGAAAGAATAGTAAATAACAGTGAAATCCTTGCTGATCTTAAACACAAAAAAGAAGCTTACAAGAAGTGGAAGATTGGACAAATGACCATGGAGGAGTATAAAAATATTGCTCAGGCATGCAGGAGTGAAATCAGGAAGGCTAAATCACACTTGGAGTTGCTGCTAGCAAGAGATGTTAAGAGTAACAAGAAGGGTTTCTTCAGGTATGTTAGCAACAAGCTAATGTAACCCTTCTGCCAGGCCAAGTGATAGCAGCAAGGGCCGGGTTCAGTACATAGGGGTCCCTTCCCAACAGCGTGACACAGAACCAGCTCGAGCCCCCACCCAGCCTTCTTCCGCAGGCGATCCTTCCACTCCTCAGGCAATGGTGAGTCCCCAAAGTCAAACTTTGTGGGGTCCATCACTGGAACTTCAGCTTCACACTGGGGTCTCACAATGGTTTCAGGCTCAAAGATGTCTGCAATCTTCTGCCCTGGTTTTACAAACACGTCACGGCGTGTTTCATTAGCAATCAGTATAGTCACCTCTTCCTGGGCTTCAGCAGGTAGGGTTATGACTCCACTGAGAACCAGCACTCCTTCTGGGAGCCCTCCCTCGGTCGGCTGCTCTACCATTGCTAATGTTCCCTTACTGTCTTTTAGGCAGGTACTCATGACAATCACTTCCTTTTCTGTCATTGCAGGAACCACTAAGGGGACCGGGCCCGCATACCTCAATGCTCCCACTGGCAAATCAGGCATCACTTTTCTTGTGTCCTCAATTTTTCTGTAGGCTGCGGCAAAGTGTGTGTGTATCACCAAGGTGTTCAGATATTGGTCCCCTGCTCGCTGTCTGCAGTAATCGGCAAGTACCTTAAAGAGGCTGGAGTTGGTCCCTATTAGCACGGACACATCAGAGGCTCCTTTAGGGTCAGGGCATATCAAAGCAGCAGTGTCCACCTCCTGTCTTACCCCAGCAATCTCTTCTGAGAATTCCAGGTGCACTATGACATACCCCTGATAGGGGTATTCATCCATGCTGAGGCCACACAGGCCGAGCCCTGTCAGGGGCCGTATAGGCAGATGCCTAAGCATCTGCTGGTAGAAAGACTGGAATATGATAGCCACTTGGGATCCTGTGTCAAGCACTGCTCTACATTCTGTCCCTTCAACCTTTATAGTTACCTCCGCTCGGGGTCCTATCAATCCTGGTGGGATTCGGGCTGCATGGTTCTTTCCAGGGGAGCCTCCACACCCTGTAGGCCTAGGCGGCTCCCTTCCCAGGCCCTGGGGCCGTTTCCCGACTTTCCCCAGGTGGTCCTCAGCTTTTGATATACTAGCGTGGGATTCTCTGCATTCTGACACCTTGCAGCAATGTGCCCGCCCTGGCCACACCGGTAGCAGAAGAAGGATTGTCCTTTCCCTTGTTGCCTCAGTGGGGCAGAGGTTCTAAATGTAGTCTTCTGGACCGTGGTAGCGGAGGGTTCCTTGTACCTTGAAGTATTTGCTGAAGCGATGGTATTCTCTAATTCAGCCACTTTCTGTGTCAGGACCTGCACTCGTTGGGTAAGTTCCTCTTGAGGATTCACCATCAGTGCCTTGGGCGTTCGGATGGATGTTGTGCCAGTCGCCTGGTGTGGCTGCACCTCCCAAACCTCACCAGCTGCCTGCCTCTCTTCTTCCTCTCGGACCTCTTTTATCAGCTGAGAGTAACTCGGTGGATTATCTTGCCGTTCTCTTAATCGGAGGTGGAGAAGGATTGGGTTCTGATATTGAATTCCTCTCACAATCTGAGCCAATCTAGTCCGGTCCATTTGCCCAACTGCCACTGCTCCCCTCATGATGGCTCTCTGCAATAGTTTCTCCAACCTCTGGATATAGGCAGAAACCTTCTCTCCCTTTTGTTGCCTGGCATTGAGGAACTTGCAATAGACATCATCTGAGCCCTCGGTTCTCCCGAAGGCATGATCAAGGGCCTCTAGGCAGTCCTTCACCTTGACCCCAGGGTTACTGAGCTTCAGGGTGCGAATCACATCTAGGACTGGCCCCCTGAGGCACTCTACTAGTCGCCTTCTCTTTTCAGCATCAGGCACCGCCCACTCCTGCAGCATTTCAGTGGTGTGTTCCAGCCAGGGTTCAAATGCTTCCTCCCCAGGTATTGGGGTGGGACCCCCAGAAAACAACCTCAGTTTATGATAGGGGCTTGACTCAGGGTGGGGTGGCATAACCTTCTCTAATGCTTGCCCCAAAGCCTTCACCCACTCATCAGGTGAAGGAGCACTCTCCCGCTGTGGGACTCCTGGGTCAAGGCCCAACAGACCTGGCATATCGGCCAAAGTCTTTCCCTCTTTCCCCAAAAAGGCCGACATTTTCTTTAAAAACGCTACATCCGAGGCAGGGACTGGTGAGGGCTAGCTCCCAGTGGTTATTACCGTCCACTCACCATCTTCCACTGCTATCGTGCCTGGAACCTGTAGGGGTTCCACAGCCGATGGCAGCTCGCACAGTACAGCAAAAGCCCCCTCCTCCCTCACAAACATGCGCCCACGCATTTTGCACTTACTCAGGTACTCAGTGGATACCCTTAAGATAGGTTCTATTGCACCCTCATCAAACGCCTCCGGCACCCCCGTTACCAAGATACAGTTCCTAGGGTTAATATTCATCCCCTTGCACCAGTCCTCTAGCAAGTGTAGGGCCATTATACAAACTGTAGTTTTTTTACAAATATATCAGATCAAAACAACAACATGAAGATTTTTAGGTTTTCCCAAGTTAATGAATCACCCAAGATGTGCTTGCAAGGGGTACTGACCCAGTTATCCCGGACGAGCCCCCAAAAATGTAACCCTTCTGCCAGGCCAAGTGATAGCAGCAAGGGCCGGGTTCAGTACATAGGGGTCCCTTCCCAACAGCGTGACACAGAACCAGCTCGAGCCCCCACCCAGTGACCTGGGAAAATCTTACACACACCCCTGGGCGCCTCGAAGAGGCAATACTTCCCCTCTCGCAAGCACAGAGCCTCGGTGTAGCAGAAAAATGTTTAATAACATGAGGTAAACGACATAGCATTAAATTGGGAAAACACCACAACTAGAGTTCATAGACCAAACCATGAGCGAAGACCCACCCCAGCAAATTGGGCCGTGTCCTTTCCCGTTGGTTCTTGAAACCAGCAACCAAAGTCCCAAAAGTCCAACAACCCCAAAGTCTCTTGGGTCCAGCAACCCAAGAATCACCAAAGTCCCAAAAGTCCAACAACCCCCCAAAGTCTCTGTCCCTGGTCAGTGCAACCCCAGAGTTCAGGGGGGAGGGGCGCAGGGTGTTAAGGGGCACCTTACGTGATCCGAGACCAACCGGCCGCCTCTCCGTGGGGTTCCGCCGCAGTCTTCACCACGAGCCGCTCCACTCCACCTGCTGTCCCGTGAGCCGCTCCTGCCGTCCCACGAACTGCTCTGCTCTGCTCCACTCACCGACCTGTGAGCCGCCCGGCTCCACTCCGCTCCAACCGTCCCCGCAAGGCTCCGCTCTGCCAGCTGCTCCTCCAGCTGCTCTGCTCCGCTCACCGACCTGTGAGCCGCTCAGCTCCGCTCTGCTCTGCTCCAACCGTCCCCGCGAGGCTCCACTCGGCTAGCTGCTCCTCCAGCCGTCCCCACAAACTGCTCCGCCAGCCGCTTAGCAATTCAGGCTCCCCCACTAGTTAACACAGCCTCAGTGATCTCAGCTCTTAGTAACTTTAGCTCTTTTGTGATTTCAGCTCATAGTGATTTCAGCTCATAGTAGGGGAGCCCCAGTGCTGGTGCACTAGTGGCCCAAAGTGAACTCAGCTCAGCAGCCTGTAACTAGACTCCTAAGGGAATCAAAGTTAGCTCTGACATTCAACAGTGGAGAGAGGAGAAGGTGCAATTGGTGTTTCAGGCTCACGCAGGGGCCCCGCCCCACACCACACCACCAGGTACCAATACCTGCCCCCAACCTCTCTCAATTCACTGGGTTTTGTAACCCATGCCCCTTGACAAGCAAATGCTACTTAGGTAATGGTGACGGATTCACTCAGTCCTTCTGTCATACAACAGTTCCACTGGCCTTGATTCACAGAATCAGGGTAACAAAACTTTATTCTTCCTGCCCCAATAACAGAGAAACTGGGGATCCCACACCAGCCAAAGTAACCACTTTTGGTTGCTGTGGGCTCATGCTAGGCGTGTGGGTGTGCCTATGCAAACAAGATCCGCCCTTGGAGTTCTTTTCCACACTCGCCATAATTCACCACCAGATGTCAGGGTAGAGCTCATCCTGACTCTGCTTACACTAATGTACTCAGTGCTTTTTTTGCCTCTGTCTTCATGAACAAGGTCAGCTCCCAGACTACTGCACTGGGCAGCACAGCATGGGGAGGAGGTGACCAGCCCTCTGTGGAGAAAGAAGTGGTTCAGGACTATTTAGAAAAG
>NW_020695205.1:0-5323 GCF_002925995.2 Terrapene triunguis
TTGGTACAGAATTAACACGTCTGTTAAGATGCACTGAGCAGTTCACATCTCTGAGCTGTGGTTCCCGCCTGCCTGCAGGCTCAGGATGACGGCTCTGCAGTAGGAAGGGCTTTTCTGACCCCACGAAGGCTAGACACCGAGGCTGGGATTGTTGAAGGCCCAGGAGGACAGTGACCAGATGCCGGTGGTGGTGCTGTGGTGGGGGTGGTGCTGTTCAGTGCTGTCTGAAGTCAGCAGCTGGGCCAGAGTAAACCCCAGGGCTGTGGAACAAAGGGCAGGAGGTGGCTGTCAGGCTCCCAGAGACCTTCTTCCCATTCCCCATGTCGCTCCTCCTTTGTTTTTCTCTCACACGCTGCCCCTGCGCATGCCAATGCGGTTCCTGGTTGTAACTAACCTGGGTGTCTCGGGCTCACCACGGCTGCTTCTCCCTGGGACCAGAGTGTGTTGCTGTCGTTCCACTGTTGTCTCCTGTGGTGCGATATCGGGGGACAAGCTGCTGCCGTCCCAGTATTGAGTCATTGTTTCTTGGGACATGGCAGATCTGGGGCAGGAGGCTCCCCTTTGAAATCCCAGGTCCCAAGAGGTGACTGACATCAGGACAAGGAACACAAGAATCAAGGGGGGCAGGCAGGGCTCTCTACTGGTTCGGACTCGGGGATCCCGTTCCTGGCTCTCGCTAGACTCCCTGTGGCTTTGGGCAAATCACTTCTCCTGTGTCTCAGATTCTCCCATCTGTAAAATGGAGCGAATACTAGTGACCCCTCTGCACCCGCTGAGCACACGGCTTTCCGCTCCTGTGATAGGGTGTGGGGCTGGTGGGCGTGCTCCTAACGGGGTTCACCTGCGCCGGGACCTCAATGTGCTCTGACCCCATTTTCACTTCAAATGACCCCATGAATGGGCAGGTGGACATGGGGTGGGGCTTCTTTAAAATGGATGGAGACCCCGCTGGGGAGAGCCGTGACCCACCGAGCTGCCTTACGGAGTCTGCAGTGACCTCGGCTATACTCCCTTGCACGGGAGAACTTCCCTGAAGAGGGATTTCAAGGACGTTCAGTTTGGGGAGAACCAAAGCAGAAACTTTCAGCTTCCAGGTGTCCCTCGGGGAAGGGTCTTGTCAATTCTTGTGAGCCCCCCCTCCCTGCCCCATCCCCGCTATAGTGATCTCAGCTGTACTGGTGCTGTGTCGGGGTCCCTCACCCGAGTTCACTTCCCTCTACTGCAGCTTCAGCCAAGATCCCCCTCAAGCCGCCTCTTGCTGGGACGTCTCCTCAGTGCCGCCTCTTGCCTTGTCCCCCTCTGTCTTGTTCTCTCCGTTCAGTCCCATTATCCGACCAGCTTGGAGCTCGATACAGTCCCGGTGAGGACCCAAAATGTCCTGGAGGATTTCAGGTGGAAAGCTGAGGCCATGAGGGTTTAGCTGTACTTCCCCCGGTTGCTGACAGAGGGTGGCAGAGTCCCTTCTCTGGGCGGTTTCTGTCTATGGAGTCCTGGGTAAACAGCGGATGGAGCAGCTCTTCGCTGCTCTTTCCCCTCTTCGCCAATGGATGGTGGTGATGAGCTGCGTAACGTCTGCGTTTCGCGCTGCCAGGTGCACACATTGCATGGGCTGGTAGCGGTCATCTCTGCTCCAGGTACCAGGGTGACTGACACTCATAAAACACAGACCAGGTGGGTGAGGCAGGTCATCGCTTATTGAACCAACTTTTCTGGCTTTCAAGCCCCACAGAGCCCTTCAGGTCACAAGAAGCTGGAAAGCTTCTCTTCCACCCTCAGAACTTGGTCCAGTAGAAGATATGACCTCGCGCCTCTTGTCTGTGTCTCCTCCTGGGTCCAACACTGCTACAACACCGCTCCTGAGCCAGATAAGTTACATTCTGTTCCAGTGGCTGGATTGGTGCATACAGCCCGAAAGAAAATTGTACAGGGACTTTGGGGCTAAACCTGGTCAGAAAATGTTAAATATTTTCCACAAACTTTTGAAAGAAACAAATGAACATTTCTGTGATTTTTTTTGGGGGGGGGGGAGGGATTATTTAAAAACAAAAAAATATTTCCCTAAACTTTCCAGTTTTCAAAAACTGAATTTTTTGGCTCTCTTGCAATTTTTTTTTAAATGAAACCCCTTCCTGAGCCTGGTTCCAAAATAACTTTCATCAGAAAATAATTTTTGAACAAAAATGTGGCCGGGCTCCACTGGAGATCAGCGTTCTCTCCTGCCTCGTTTGAGCCCTGGAGCACTTGCAGATTGGTGCTCGGTCTCGTGTGAGGTCACTGGACCAGATATTTAGACTCCTAATTCCCACCGATTTCAACAGGAGTTCAGGGCCTAAATACCTGGTGAGGATACAGACTGTCCCATTCTGATTCGCCAGTCCTCCAAAGTCCTCTGCCAAACCCAGGGTAGGAAAAATCGGCTACTTCAGGAGTGAAATGCAAGCAACAAAAACCTTGTCCCAGGTCACACACCCTGTGATGTTCCCTTTTCAAGTGAGCTCACTGCCCCAGTGATGTAGGAACCACAAGTTCTCCTGTTCTCTTTGCGGATACAGACTAACACGCTGCGACTCTGACACCAGCTAATCCTAGGTACCAGGCTGGGAAATGGATAAAACGTTCAGGCTGATGGGAGAAAAGGACATTGTATGTCTAGTAACGTGTCAGTATTTTAAGATGCAGGAGACGGGTTCCAGTGTCAGTCACGGGGGGTATTGATCTGCCAGCGATAATTCTGCCGGTGGTTAAATGCCCAGTGACATTAGGGGCTGAAGTGTCACCGCGTTGAAGCTGGAAACTGCTCCCCTTCCCCGTGGTCGTGTTACATCCCAGGGGCCATCCCAGGCAAGGGGAGACCTTCTTTTGAAAACACCCTCTTTGAACAGCATTGGGACAACACCCAGAGAGAAGCAGCGCAAAGGACCAACAGACACAGACAGATTTTGAAGCTGGTACAGATTTGCATGAGAGGGAAGCTGCTATAAATGTGAGGTGTCTTGCAGAGGACCCCGGGTCTCGTCTTGTCAACATGGAGCGTCGATCCGGCTCCACCCCTCCCCCATCTAACTCACCTGGCCAGTGCAGTTAAGGGGAGCAACTAATTGGTAACAACAACAAGACGGAGTGTGTGTGTGTGTGTGTGTAATATATATCATATATATTGATTGATTGATACATGTATTACCAATAAATGTGGCGCTTTGCCTTATGTCACGGATTCACAGGTCGTGCCCACTCTTGGCCCCGTGCGGTCCGTGGGGGGGGCCCCTTTCAGTGCGACAGCCCTTCTCGGGGGTCCACTCTCTCCCGGGGTCCGGCCCCTCCACCTCCTGGAGCTGCACCTGTCTGAGCCTTAACATGTCTGTCTCTGCCGTGGGCCCCCTGTGATGAACTGGGATTGTTCTTAATGTGGTCTTTGAATGCTGAGTGGGGAGGTTGGCTGGGACGGTCTGCATTGGGGGATGGGAGACTGGCCTTGAGGGAAGATACCTGAGCATGTAACATGAGAACCCAGGAAGGGGGTTGGAGCCAGGTAACACCTTTGCCCGGGAAACTGGACAAAGGCTGGGGGAGGAGCCGGGGAGAGATGGGGTGAGAGAGGCTGGAGAGAGTGAGGGGTTTTCAGGAGCTGGCTGGTGTAATGAAGGGGAGCCCAGATGGGGCTCTGACCCCCCCAATGGGGCTGTGGTGCCCCTGGAATCCCAAGATGGACCTAACTGAGGGGATCCTGTTGTCTGGGCCTGCAAGACCTGTCTTGGACTGTGTTCCTGTCGTCTAAATAAACCTTCTGCTTTACTGGCTGGCTGAGAGTCATGGTGAATTGTAGGAAGACAGGGGTGCAGGGCCCTGTGTCCCCCCACACTCCGTGACACCCCCTCAGGGAGTCCCCTCACTCTGGACCCCCAGGGCCTCCACCCCCATGAAGGGGTCAATGCCCCCCCTGTTCTCTGGACCCGGAGTGACTCTCAGCCAGCGTAAAACAGGAGATTTATTGAGTTGAACCCAGCACAGGAAACTCTCAGGGCCTCAGGCCTGGCCTCCCTCAGCCCAGCACATCCCAGTCTCCCTGCATCCAGGTGGGCTCTGCCTGCTCCCCCTCTCCAGCCCAGAGCCCCCCTGCTCCCAGCTGGGCATCTGATACCCCCGGCCCCAGGCCCCGCCTCTGTCCATTGTCTTCCCTCCAGGGAAACAGGGTCGTAAACCGGGGCCTCCTCTCCTGCTTCTCCCTCTGGCTGGAACCGGCTGGTCAGGTCACTGGGTCCTCACTCTGCAGCCCATTGTCCTCCCACTGGCCAGAACCGGCTGCGTCTCCTCAGCTGGGCCTCTGGGTCGCCAGGTCACCGGTCGCTGGGGTACCCATCCTCCCGGCCACCGGTTGTGGTCCCAAGTTCCCTCTCCGGTCCTCTGTAACAACAAACTCCCACTCCCCTCCCCTCGTTAAACCAGTAACACCCAGGGAAACTGAGTCCCACCCCCTCTGCATGCAAACCATGGAAACCCCACAGAAAAAAAACAAGAAAATCCCCCACTTCGTCACAACTTATCCCCCCAAAAAGATCCTGTGCAGTACTTTAAGTACAACATCTGTGCTGGGACCCTTTGGGCTTTGCCCCCTCGCTGCAGGGGGGGGGGCGGGCTGGGTGGGGCCCAGGGAGCCGTGTCTGGTTACGGTGCCGCAGGAGACGGGTTTAGTGGGTGTTTGGATCTGATGGGCAGCGCTGGTTTGGACTTTGTGACCCCAGCTTGTCTGTCCGGCTCGGGGGGTCTGTGTCAGGCTGGGGGGGGGGTCTGTGTCGGGCTGGGGGGGTCTGTTGCCTGTTTCTGCTGGTTCCCGTTCCCCACTTGCCCTGTCTCTTGCCCTGGACTGCTTCTCTTTTCAGTGAGTCCGACTTTCCTCCGGGCCGTGCCCTGTCTGACCGCACGGGGGGTGGGATGGGGGGGGGGCAGGTTTGTATAATTTCTGGTGGTGCCGAGAACAGGTCCAGGGCTGTCCCTACCCATATGCAAAGTACGGAGCTGCGCAGGGCACCAGGAAATTTGGGGCACCACATTTCCTGGTGCCCTGTGCAGCTGTGTGCTGCTCCAGCCCCTGCCCCGTCTCTTCCCCAAGGCCCCCGTCTCTGCTCACCCCAGCCCTGCCTCTTCCCGCCCTGCCCCGGCCCCTCTCCACCCCTTCCCCAAAGCCCCTGCTCCGCCCTGCACTCACCGTGTGGCAGGAAGTGGAGCAACCCAGCCCCAACCCCTTCCACTCCACCGGCTCGTGCTGGGGGGCGGTTTCCCCCCTGCCCCCCAAGCCTGCTCCTGCCCCCACGCCCCATGGGGGGGG
>NW_020695206.1:0-5435 GCF_002925995.2 Terrapene triunguis
TGCTCACTGGCACAAGCCCTTTAACCTTCACAAAGCAGAGCAAAGAGGGCAGCTTTCTATCTGCTGTGGAACCCCTGGGGTGGATTCTGACCCATTGCAGATTTAAACTGGTGCCACGTCTCCAAAGTTAATGGAGTTGCTCCTAGTTTACACCTGCACAAGTAACAGCAGAATCAGATCCCGTCTCTTTGAGCTTCCTGACTCTTAGCTCTGGTCTACACTACGAGTTTAGGTTGAATTTAGCAGCCTTAGATTGATTTAACCCTGCACCCGTCCACACGACGAAACCATTTTTGTCGACTTAAAGGGTGCTTAAAATCAATTTCTGTACTCCTCCCCGATGAGGGGATTAGCGCTGAAATCGACATCACCGGGTCGAATTTGGGGTAGTGTGGACGCAATTCAACGGTATTGGCCTCCAGGAGCTATCCCAGAGTGCTCCATTGTGACCACTCTGGACAGCACTTTCAACTCAGATGCACTGGCCAGGTACACAGGAAAAGCCCCGGGAACTTTTGAATTTCATTTCCTGTTTGGTCAGCGTGGCAAGCTGATCAACACAGGTGACCGTTCAGATCTCATCAGCAGAGGTGACCATGGAGTCCCAGAATCGCAAAAGCGCTCCTGCATGGACCGAACGGGAGGTACTGGATCTGATCGCTGTATGGGGACACAAATCCGTGCTATCCGAACTCCATTCCAAAAGATGAAATGCCAAAATATTTGAAAAAATCTCCAAGGACCTGAAAGACAGAGGCTATAACAGGGACTTGCAGCAGTGCCACGTGAAACTTAAGGAGCTGAGGCAAGCCTACCAAAAAACCAAAGAGGCAAACGGCCACTCCGGGTCAGACCCCCAGACATGCCGATTCTATGATGAGCCGCATGCAATTCTAGGGGGTGCCCCCCCCACTACCGCACCCCTGTTTGTGGACTCCTGCAAGGGGGGAGTCTCACGCAACAGGGATGAGGATTTTGGGGACGAGGATGATGATGAGGAGGTTGAAGATAGCGCACAGCAAGCAAGCGGAGAAACCATTCTCCCCGACAGCCAGGAACTGTTTATCACCCTGGAGCCAATACCCTCCCAACCCTCCCAAGGCGGGCTCGCGGACCTTGAATGCGGAGAAGGGACCTCTGGTGAGTGTACCTCTGTAAATATAATACATGGTTTAAAAGCAAGCATGTTTAATGATTAATTTGACCTGAAGACTTAAAGAAGTCAAAAGACTGTGGCTTACCATGGCTGTCTGCAAGCCAAATTCTGTTGCCCGGCCCTGTGTGTGTGTGTGCCTACCAAACCGGCAGGCCCTCAATATAAGAGGTAAAACAAGATCTTGTACTCTAAAATGTGTCTTTTTAAATACTACTCTCCCTTTTTTTTCCTACCACAGCTGCAAATGTTTCAGTGCTCCCGCTATCATCTCCATCCCAGAGGCTAGCGCAGATAAGAAGGCGAAAAAAATGCACTCACGATGAAATGTTCTCTGAGTTCATGCAGTCCTCCCGCCCTGAAAGAGCCCAGCAAAATGCGTGGAGGCAGACAATATCAGAGTTCAGGAAAGCACAAAATGAACGTGAGGACAGGAGGGACGCGCGAGAGGATAGATGGCTGGAGCAAGAGGAGAAGTGGTGGCAGCGTGATGAGAGGAGGCAGGAGGCAATGCTGAGGCTACTGGAGGATCAAACTGATAAGCTCTGGTGTATGGTTGAGCTGCAGGAAAGGCAGCAGGAGTACAGACTGCCGCTTCAGCTCCTGTGTAACCAACTGCCCTCCTCCCCAAGTTCCATAGCCTCCTCACCCAGACGCCCAAAAACACGGGGAGTGGGGCTCCGGGCACCCAACCACTCCACCCCAGAGGACTGCCCAAGCAACAGAAGGCTGGCATTCAATAAGTTGTGAAGTGCAGTGTGGCCTTGTCCTTCCCTCCTCTCCTCCTCCCCCACCCCACCCGGTTCTTCCCACCTCCCCCACCCCTCCCGAGCTACCTTGGCAGTATCCCCCTATTTGTGTGACGAATTAATAAAGAATGCATGAATTTGAAACAACAATGATTTTATTGCCTCTGCAAGCGGTGATCGAAGGGGGGAGGGGAGGGCGGTTGTTTTACAGGGAAGTAGAGTGAACCAAGGGGGTGGGTTTTCATCAAGGAGAAACAAACAGAACTTTCACACCATAGTCTGGCCAGTCACAAAACTGGTTTTCAAAGCTTCCCTGCTGTGCTCTTCTAACCGCCCTGGTGTCTGGCTGCGCGTAATCAGCGGCCAGGCGATTTGCCTCAACCTCTCACCCTGCCATAAATGTCTCCCCCTTACTCTCACAGATATTGTGGAGCGCACAGCAAGCAGTAATAACAATGGGAATATTGGTTTCGCTGAGGTCTAACCGAGTCAGTAAACTGCGCCAGCACGCTTTCAAACGTTCAAATGCACATTCTACCACCATTCTGCACTTGCTCAGCCTATAGTTGAACAGCTCCTGACTCCTGTCCAGGCTGCCTGTGTATGACTTCATGAGCCATGGCATTAAGGGGTAGGCTGGGTCCCCAAGGATAACTATAGGCATTTCAACATCCCCAACGGTTATCTTCTGGTCTGGAAAGTAAGTCC
This sequence comes from Terrapene triunguis, assembly GCF_002925995.2. Taxonomy (NCBI): domain Eukaryota; kingdom Metazoa; phylum Chordata; order Testudines; family Emydidae; genus Terrapene; species Terrapene triunguis. Next base: position 2,611 of record NW_020695206.1, read on the forward strand.
CTTGCCGCAGCCATTCAGATAGACCAGAGTTCCTGAAGATGTGAGCGTCATGTACCTTTCCCGGCCATCCCACGTTTATGTTGGTGAAACGTCCCTTGTGATCCACCAGTGCTCGCAGCACCATTGAAAAGTACCCCTTTCGGTTTATGTACTAGCTGCGTTGGTGCTCCAGTCGCAAGATAGGGATATGGGTTCCGTCTATCACCCCACTGCAGTTAGGGAATCCCATTGCAGCAAAGCCATCCACTATGGCCTGCACATTTCCTAGAGTCACTACCCTTGATAGCAGCAGCTCTTTGATTGCGTTGGCTACTTGGATCACAGCAGCCCCCACAGTAGATTTGCCCACTCCAAATTGATTCCCGACTGACCGATAGCTGTCTGGCGTTGCAAGCTTCCAGAGGGCTATCGCCACTCGCTTGTGAACTGTGAGGGCTGCTCTCATCTTGGTATTCTTGCGCTTCAGGGCAAGGGAAAACAAGTCACAAAGTTCCATGAAAGTGCCCTTATGCATGCGAAAGTTTCGCAGCCACTGGGATTCATCCCAGACCTGCAACACTATGCGGTCTCACCAGTCTGTGCTTGTTTCCCGGGCCCAGAATCAGCGTTCCACGGCATGAACCTGCCCCATTACCACCACGATGTGCACATTGTCAGGGCCCATGCTTTAAGAGAAGTCTGTGTCCATGTCCTCATCACTCTCGTCACCGCACTGCCGTCGCCTCCTCGCCTGGTTTTGCTTTTGCAGGTTCTGGTTCTGCATATACTGCAGGATAACATTCGAGGTGTTTACAACGGTGATAACTGCCACGGTGATCTGAGCAGGCTCCATGCTTGCCATGGTGTGGTGTCTGCAGGAGAGCAGAGTTGCAGCGGAAGCAGTGGATGACGGAATGGATATTTATAGAGAGATGCCACGAGAATAGATATTTATAGAGAATGACGAGAGGACCTGCGAGGTGAATTCATGAGAGCAGGAGAGCAGCGTTGCAGCGGAAGCGGGAGCCCATGACAGCCAACATGGAGAAATTCGCTATCGATCGAGACAGGAGAGCAGAGTGGCAGTGGAAGCGGTGGTTGGAATGCCAGTTTTTCCGACCTATTGCACCATCTGCGGCCAGAGCAGGAGAGCAGAGTGGCAGTGGAAGCAGTAGTTCGATGACGACAGTTAGCAGTACTACTGCACCGTCTGCTGAAAGCAGTATGGCGCCCCCATGGAAAAAAGGCACAAACCATTGTCTGCCATTGCTTTCACGGAGGGAGGGGCGACTGACGACATGTACCCAAAACCACACGCGACAATGTTTTTGCCCCATCAGGCATTGTGAGCTCAACCCAGAATTCCAATGGGTGGCAGAGACTGCGGGAACTGTGGGATAGCTACCCACAGTGCAACACTCCGGAAGTCAACGCTAGCCACGGTACTGTGGACGCACTCCGCCAACTTAATGCGCTTAGTGGGGACACACACAATCGACTGTATAAAATTGCTTCCTAAAAAATCGACTTCTATAAATTCAACCTAATTTTGTAGTGCAGACATACCCTTACACATTTCAGCCACAATGTTTGACGGACCCAAACCAAAGCCATGACCTGTACTCTGGGATGCTCAGAATGGACCTGGCTATTGTGACTTAATCCCTTCTCTAGCTAACGCTACCCTAGGGCAGTTTTTTTCAGACTCTCCTTTCCAGTTCTCTGATCAATGTTTTCTTTAACTAACTTTGCTCCGTTTCCCCTCCTACCCTTTCTAGATCTAGCAACTGGAGATCTGCTGAGACATGTAGAAGACTAAATCTGCATCTTCAGGGAAATTATGCCAATTTACACTAACACAGCTGAAACTAGAGGTAGCCCCATGAACAAGTTAGTAATGAAAGGAAAGGCTTCAGGGCAGTTTAAAAGCTTGTGGTAAGAAAAATTCAGGCATTCTCTGTCACAGTGACTTACAGGAGCTGTTCAGATAGAGGACTTGTGTTTCAGTGTCATTCCACCAATTTAGCTCCTGTTTATTCCAGAGATGCATCAACTGAGTCATTTTATCAAATATGACATAAACTTTTGTAACAAACATAAGCCTCCAGGGAAACTAGCAAAAAAGTAGGCGGGGATTCATCACAGCAAAATCAGTTCAGAGGAAATGACACAGCAGATGTTAAATTGACTTTACAGAGACAGAGACTAGAGGCAGCTGTGAAGAGACCATGGCAGGGTTTCATGTCCGTAGTGTCCTGGTGACTGGATCCAATCGGGGAATTGGCCTGGAACTGATCAAGCGTTTTATTGGGAAACCGAACCCACCAGAAGTGATCTTTGCCACCTGCCGGGACCCAGAGGGAGTGCGAGCGCAGGTGAGAAGCAGCTTTTTTGCTTAGCTGAACTTTGTTTTAGAAAATGTTCCCCAAAAGGGCATGGAATAAAAGCAGGTTTAGGTGGCAGATCCTATGACTGAGTCTGTAACACGGTTTCCCAGCTGTATGTTCCCCTCCACCCCTGAAACCTCCTGCCCTCTTAAAACAGGGAACCTTGCAAGTTTCAGTAGGAGGCCTGATTTGGACTGACCCCAATTTTACCCAACGATAACACTACTGGGCCAGATCCTCCACTGCCCTGCGCCTTGTGCAGAGTGGGTGTGAGGTGCTGCCATTCTGTTAGCTCCCCCCCAACACACACACAGACATTCTGTCCGCCTCTGCCCTCCCTCTGCACCCAGATCACCCCGTCATTGCTGCTCAGACATTGCTCCTACATTCCTCTTGACACTTATGCAACTCTACTGCTGCACGTTAACTATACGCAGCTCTAGTGCGCGTTGTATCACT
>NW_020695206.1:5445-5958 GCF_002925995.2 Terrapene triunguis
CCAGCACGCTGCAGACACTGCATGGCCAGCTCTCCGTTAGCTGCTTTCTGATTCGCAGTCTCTGCTCTACGTTCTCTATGACCCTTTCCACATCCATTCTTTTCCAGCTTCCTAGCACCTGACTAGATCGTAATCACTAGTGCAGCTAAACAGACCACAACTTGTTAGTGCACTGCTAGTGTCAGTGGATCGTAGTTCCTCATCACTGAATAATGCATAAAGCGCAGTTACAGAGGCTGCCTGCCTCGTCTGGTAATCTGTGCCAAACACTGCACCTGGTTCTGCTCCCTTTAAATCAAAGAGGTGTTCTGCCGCTGATTCCAGCACGGGAGCAGGACTGGATCATGCTCACCTTTGTGAGAACTGCAGTGAGAGAAGATGACAAACTAAATCTCAGCCAAGCCTAGCGTCTGCGAGAACAGTCTAGATTGACAATAATAGGGTAGAATATGCCTGAATGTTCCTTATACAACATGCCCTAAGGTGGGGTGAGGCTGTCATAGCAACAGAACT
>NW_020695207.1:0-8981 GCF_002925995.2 Terrapene triunguis
GGAAAGAGATTGTGACTCAGAACCACTCCTCTGGCCTGCTCCATGAACAATATGACAACATGGGGCCAGTTGCTTGACGGTAAATCATATTGTCACAGTGCTTAGAGCAGGGAGACAAGGAATACAAAGCCTAAAATACATAACTTATCTTCTTAGCATATATGCAACATGCCTCAGGTGGTACAGGACCAAGATTCATCACCAAATCAGCCAAACCATGCTCAACATTTAGAACATAACAAAGCTATTTGATGGGGAAGAGTGGATTAGGATTGTGGTTTTCTTGTTTTGGAGACTTGAAGTTCAAGCTGTGTGTTATTGAAATTCTGAAAGTGGAGCTATGGAACCTGTTCTTGAGCTTTGCTGGTGCTTTTACTCTTTTTTCCATCTTCACTCTGGATGAACAATTGTTTTTGTACCTATTGTGTACCTAAGTACATCATGAGTAAGCACAGCGGAATTTGACCATGTATGCTCAGAGCCAAGTAAATATCTGTTCTTTTCGAGCAACTAACTTCCTATAATAGTGCCTATAAAAGAGCTGGCATTTGGCTGGGGTAAGATAATGAGAGAAAGGAACATCTGAATTTAAAAACTGGCATTGGCCCAGTCGTGGTACTGATGGGAATGTTTAGACTCCCAACATTCTGTATACATGAAAACAAATACTGTTTATAGCACTATGAAACTAAATGCTTGCTGTGCAGTAGCTTAAAACGCTGCAGAATGTCTGAAGTGGACTTAAAGATAATCTGTATGGGAAATCAAGTAACACATATAGAAGTTAAAGCTACCCAAATATACAAAATAGCAAAAAAAAATCCAAACCAAAACAAAACAAAAAAAACTCCTCTTCTGGAAAATTAAGAAAAATTTTCAGGCAGGATATTTTAATAAATGGCTAACCATATTAAGCATTACTTATGAACTATAATGTATGATTATAGATAGCATTTGGTATTCATGTGGCTATAATATGAGTTTGCTGAACTTTTAGAATATTATATTTCTTTGCAAAATTTCACCTATTTTCTAGAATAAAAGCAAATGTAAAAGTTTCCAACTCATGGGTATTTGGACACAGAACCAAGGCTAGACTATGCCAAGGGTTCTAAATGAGTCAAGAGTCCAAATTACGTTGACTTCCTCTGAAAATCACAGCTTGAGTCTTTAAATTAATATTATATTGAAACATATTTAGAAATGGAGAAAAACATAAGAATGTCCAGTAGGGTGACCAGATGTGCTGATTTTATAGGGACAGTCCCAATATTCAGGACTTTGTCTTATATGGGCACCTATTACCCGTCACCCCCATCCCGATTTTTCACACTTGCTGTCTGGTCACCCTAATGTCCGGTATCAAACAGGAATTACTTACATATTTTCTCCTTATTTTACACTTTATTGTACATTTAAATAAATCAGGGCAATAACAAAAAAGAATCAAACAGTAATATTTCTGCTTGACGTAAATGAGAAGATAATTGCAAAACAAACAGAACAAGCCAGTGGTGGTAATCAAGAAAGAAGGGTTTTCATTAAGCAGCTGTATGTAGCGGAGTTATCACTTGGATCAGCATGCTTAGTGGTCAGGGCCTGCTTCTCCAGTCTCTCTTTTCATTCAGTGTGTCCAGAATCCGTGATGGGTCAGTTTCTTGTTAGTAAACCCCGTGACTTGCCCATCCCAGAACTAGGTGTAGGGACATCTGAGGTGGGGAAGGGGACCAGGACCCTCCCACTCCACCAGGTTCTAGCTCAGAGCTCTGAAAGTGAGACAGTGCAGGATGGGCTATGCTCAGCCCACCTCCTGCTCACTTTCCCCAGGTGGCACTTCCTATTCCCCCTCCCCCCTGATGCCGCAGTTCAGGCCATGATTGTTGTTTTATTATAGTTCTTTGCCCCAAACCCCTAGAGTCTCAGGGCCGATGCATGTGAACCTCAGGTGGCCTCGCACATGATTCTCCCTACATCTGGGGTGATATCTCAAGGGAGCGGGATGGGATTGGCAGGGGGGGCGGGCAGGGAAGACTCACATCCAGACCTCCGTGATAAGAGTTGCTTCTCCTGTTGGGTCAGGGCAATGCTCCTGGAAATGGCTTCTCTCCTCCCCCAGCCTGGGCTGCTGGAACTCACTTTAGACTGCTTCTTTTTGTTCGGCAGTGCCTGAGGGGCACAGCTTTCCTGGCCCAGTGCTGCTCCAGCCTTTCCCATGCCTCACCCTTAGTGCAGGTTTGTTAATCCCATCACACACCCTCCCCATCAGATCCGGCTCTGTGGGTTGCCTCGTGCAAGCAAGTCCCCACCATCTCTTGAGAAGAAGTTCACACTTTTATGGTCTTTACTTGCTCAGTGTAGTACTTCAAAGCAGTACAGCTGAAGCACTAAATACCTCCTCATTATTTGTGGGTTATGGTCTTTCATGGCAAGTAGCCAACGGAGGGGTACGTCATCACCAAATTAATGATAAATAGTTCTTTAATGATTCAAAGGTCCACTTTGCTGCTAAGGTCTCTTTCTCTATCACTGAATAAGCAACTTTCTGGGGAAATAGCTTCCCATTGAGGTATAGAATTGGGTGGCTCCTGTCCCATTTCTGGCAATAGGACTGCCCCTGGCTGACATCTGAAGCATCTGCAACATGAACGTTTTGAAAAGTCTGGTGGAATAGGACAGGCTCTTTCATCGGTGTTCCTTTAGCGTTCTAAAGCCGTATCTCTCTCCTCAAGTCCAGTGGAAGTTTCACAGTACCGTGTATTTCATGAGGTCAGTAATCACAGCAAATTTGAGACTGAACCTCCTATAATATCCAGGCAGTCCTAGGAAGCATTGTAATTGTTTCTTTGAAGTGGATATAGGGCAGTCTTGCAAAGCCTTCACCTTCCCTACCAGAGGTCCCAGGCATATAATAGCCCAGGTGACCAATTTACACTTAGATGGTTCTCTCTCAGCCCTGCATTTTTGAGGTCCTGTAAGACTGCTGCGAATGTATTAGATGGTCATCCCACGTCTTGCAGCTGGGTACATTGATGATATTGTTAAGTACAGCATATCAGTCATGGGGTCTTAATATTTTGTTGATCAGCCTCTGGGAGGTGGCTGCTGCTCCATACAGGCCAAAGGGCATCACATTACATTGGTACAATCTAAAGGGCATATTGAAGGTGGTCTTTTCTCATGATTCAGCAATTGCGGGGGGGGGAGAATCTGCCAATATCCCATAGTCAGATCAAGGGTGGTGATGTACTCGGCATCCTCAAGTCTCTGCTCCAATTTGTCTACTCTCAGCATTGGGTTTGCATCAAAGTTGGACACAGCATTCACCCTCTGGAAGTCGATGCAAAACCTCGTTCCATCTGTTTTTAGCACTAGGATGGTATGGCTCCACCAGTCGGTGTGGGACTCTTCCACCTCCCCCAGGTCTAGCATTGCTTGTAATTCTTTACATACTGTCTACCACGTGTCTCTCAGTAATGGACTGAAGTTGTTGCTTACCTTTTTCCTCTGTTCAGTTTCTATGTGATGGGACACAACAGTTGTATGACTAACAAATTTATTTGGGCACAAGTTTTCATGGACTAAAACCCATAGCAGAGGAGCTATGCCAATTTTAGCCCACGAAAGCTTATGCCCAAATAAATTTGTTTTCTCTAAAGTACCACAAGGGCTCCTCGTTGTTTTTGCTGATACAGACTAACACGGCTACCACTCTGAAACAGTTGTATGGTTAGGCATAGTTGAGAAAACCGTCAAAGGTCTGGCTGAGCTCTTGGACATGGTGTTACTGTTCCACCCAGAGATTTAGCCAGATGGTACCTCCTCTGGCCCTGGATTTATGAGCACTTGAGAGTCTAACTTAGGTTCTGGGTAAAATGGCATGACCAACAGCCTCTTCCAATACTTCCACTCCTTCAGTAAATTGATGTGGTAGATCTGGATATTCTCTCTTGCCCAGCTGGTGGATTTCATTGTCAACTGGGCCAACCCACTGCACTACACTGAAGGAACCCTTCTACCTGGCCATTAATTTGAACTCTAAGGAAGGTAACAACAGTGACACCCAGTCCCTTGGCTGTAACTCTCTGGTGCATGTTCCTTTATTATAGACCTTTTCTTTTCTGCTCTGTGCCCCCAAGTTTTATGAAACTATCCAAGATCTTTAGTTTCTTTCACAGAAGGGAAGACATACTAAGGGCATGTCTTCACTGGCAACGTTAAATCGCTACCGCGGCAGCGCTTTAACATGGCTTGTGTAGTCACAGCATAGCACTAGGAGAGAGCTCTCCCAGTGCTCTAAAAAAAAAAACCACCCCCTGAGGGGAGCTGGTGCACTGTCTACACTGGCACTTTACAGTGCTGAAACTTACAATGCCCAGGGGGTGTTTTTTCACTCCTCTGAGCAAGAAAGTTGCAGTGCTGTAAAGTGCCAGTGCAGACAAGCCCTAGAGGCAAAAATTCTTTCCCCAGTTATATCCTTGCAAATGAACTGCAGTTGATGAAAGGTCCAGATTCAGGAATGCATCCGTATTCTGAAAAGCACTTAAAGTTAATCATGTGTTAAGTGCTCTCCTGAATAGAGATGATTTTAAGTAGATACATTGGTGTTTTCCTGAACTGAGTTCCAAATGAGGGAATATGAATGGATAAGAGCAAGGCCTCAAGTTTGATTAGTAATTAAAGCCGGTTGAAAAAAAATGCAGGAAAATATTTATTAACATTTCAAATATTCAAAAAATTCCAACTTCTCTATAAGTTGATCAAAAAACAACAAACATTTTTTGTGGACATTTTTCCAAAACTTTTCAAATTGTTGACAATCTGTAATCTTTAGATAATAATTGTTACAACCAAATAATGGGGAGGGATAAGAAAGGAAATAGTGGATTAATATTGTAAGGATATGCCTGGTTGTGAAAATATGGTACCACTTAAGCAATTAACCTGGTGCTTTACCTGATGTTCATAGTCATCACAGGACATGGCCTTTCCAAAAGGAGTGATTTTCACTCTCTTACAGAGCCAGTTGCTGGAACTGCTGCTGGGCTGAGGGTCAGAAGGAAAAATAGCTAGATGACATATAAAAAGGACTCTGTCAAATCAGATTTTCAGTTGGTGTAAATCAGCATAGCTGCATGCAGAGGAGCTTTGACAATTTACACTAGCTGAGGATTTGGCTCTCTGACTACGGTCAAGGAAAAAAATGTGGAAAGGGTCATTTGAAAAGCTTTGCATTCTTCACTCTTCTTGCTGTTGAGTTACATGAGCTTTTCAAAATGATGAATTGCTCACATTTTAATTAGTAATAACACTGCTTTTAATTAGTTCCCAATCCCATTTTGATCAGCTTTTCACACTGGCAAAATGAAAGCACTGTTCTCGCTAAGAAGAAAAGGAGTCAGTTTTTGTCTGCTTCTTTTATCAGTCCTCATTCACCCCCACCTCCAAATACTCTATTCAAAGCAAATTCTTCAAGGTGAAAGTGATAGAGGGTATCTTGGGCCCACTGTTGCCCTTCCAGTGGTTTTACAATCTGGTCTGTAATTTGATATGCAAGTTCTCTCTACTCTCAAGTCCAAGGAAAGCTTTGATTGTGAAAGAAGAACAGCGAGCCAAGTGTGTGGTGAGCCTCATGAGAAACCAGCTGGGACCCAAGAAATTGAACACATTAAATCTTTGCAGGTGGAATAGCAGTAAATATTTAACAATTGTAGTTATCCAATGCTGCTGTGCTTCCCCTGAGTAAAGTTTTAAACAAAGAATGTTTTATCCTAATATAAGAAGATCACGTTAGAGAAGTGGGTGAGAATATTTAATAGGAAGCAAATCTTTTTGCTCTTTTGAAAACCATATGGGGCCATATGCTCCTTTCTGCTTCATGGTGCAAGGGGAGAGCAAGATGAGCCAGGGAAAAACAAACAAACAAACAAAGAGGAAGGAGCAGTATTTCCAAGCTGTGCACATGCCTTGGTGCAAGACTTCTGCTTGTCCGGTGCAGTGCTGAGGTGAATGGACTGGAGGAGGGAGAAGCTGAGGACCAATACTCCCTCCCTGCAGTATGCTCCTCTCTGCACCAGGTGGATTTCCAGCAGCTGGTAGAACCGGAGTAACTGGCCTCCATCCTTTCAGCTTTGTATGGAGAAAAAAAGGAAAGTGCGGTTGCCAGAGTGAGAACCAGCAGCAGCAGAGGGTCTCCTAAGGAAACTACGCTCTTAGGGGTATGGGTGGCCACTAAAAAGTGCACAGAGGCTGATCATCCAGGCAGACGGATCAAGGTTAGGCTTTGCGGAGTTCTCAGGAACTGCCCCCTGCTCCTTCCAGGGAATCCTTCTGCCAAAACCTTTTTGTTTGAGGAGAGCATACCAGGGAACCTAGTCAAAAGTCATTATGAAGCATGTCCTCGGATTACCTTTCCTCTGTGGTTTTATTTCCATTGGAGGAAGCATATTGGCCATAACCTGATCACAATTTTTTTTTTGAAAATTAATTTACTGCTGACCATAAATATCATTAGACCATTTCCATAATTCATACTTCAGCACAAAACCTGGCCTAGTTCGTTTATTAGAAGCTTCCTTTCTGCATAACAAACCTTGTCAATGTTGACTACCATTTGAATCTTTAGCAAAAGTTTCTGGTGGCCCAAAACTGGTGCATTGAAATGTAAAATACCATTCAGTTGTCAAACAACTAATCAACCATTAACTACAGCTTTTACTCTTTCACAGATTATTGCTTCACTAAATAATGTAGCAAATAAGGATCTCCTTGCTTACAGGAAATTGTGTGTCTTCTTATTGGGACTTTTTTTAAATTAGAAATGACTATACCATAGGCAATTCACTTGTATTCATATATTTACACAAATCAAATGGATTAATAAATAAAAAATGATCAAAAAGTAGTTAAGCACAAGATTTATAATGTGTTTTATTTACTACCTAGTCATCCTTCATGGTATAAAAACCTGTCATGATCTGGAAACTTATCAATATTTGTTAACTGTAGTGTTTGCAAAGCAGTCAATGTTGTAGAATTATACTTCCATTTGCAGTAAATTAAAGTAGGAGTTTTGTAATGACTATTTTCATTCATTCCCTACAGCTTTCAATTTCTCTTTTTAAATTAGTAAATGTTCTGCCAAAAGGCTACCCAATTTTGCAGAGCTTATTTAAGCTCTGCAAAACCTCCACTAGGATCAATGAGAATTTCACCAGTAAGGACTGCAAGATCACACCCAGGTATCCCAGAAAATGAGGCAAACACTAAGGCAGATTAGTGTCAGGGGCTAAACCGAGGTCTTGTGCTCCACTACAGAAATCTGGTTATTCTCAAATAGAAGACTGAAATCTCTACCGGCTAGATCTTCAACTGGTGTAAACTGGCATAGCGCTGTTGACTTCAACAGACCTAACATGATTTACACCAGTCAACAATCTGATTTTATGAGTCTCATCCTAAATTTTCTCCTCATTCTTCCATGGGATCCAAGGTTTCTCCTCCCACTTCCCTATCATAGAAAAAGTCAAGAGTGTAGCCCCCTACATTCATAGACCCTCCTCTGTCCCCATGATCCATTAGAGCCAAGATCACTCCAAACATTGGCTACATGCCATTGCACTGCCACCTGAACCCATCACACTCCAAGTCCCTTAACACATGGGGCTGCTGCAGAACACAGGATTTAATCCTGAAAGGTGCTGAACACCTTAAAGCTAATGGGACTACTCAGATGTCTAAAAGTAATCATGTGTGTACGTACTATGCTGGGTTGAGCCAGACTGTGCAGCACCTGGCAGGAGGAAGCCTGTAACAGTCAGCCTTGCTTACTAATATCCAGCTGTATTCTCCCCAAAAATCAAAAGCTCCAGACCAGTGGTTCTCAACCTATTCACCATTGTGGTTCTCAACCTATTCACCTGTTCACAATGTGTTGTCTGGGCCACATCTAACACTACCCGTATGGCCCTGAGGATGTCACATGGGCTGCAGCTCTGTGCTGATTGGGCTGCAAGCGGCCTGTGGGCCACAGGTTGAGAACCACTGCTCCAGACACATCAAGGGGCTCCAACAGATTCAGAAGGAGGGGAGAATATTTCTGTGATGGCTCAGTATCTATTCCCTCCAACAAAATGTGGGTCATTTAATCAGATTTACTGCTCAAGTACAGAAAGCATGGTTTAGCCCTGCTCCTATACTACGTGTTTATATGCACAAAGAAACATGAGTATATTTCCCTGATCCTGGCAAAGGATTGGAAAAAGGTGTTGAGTTTATTTACGTGGAAGGCACTATAGGCTGCAGAAAATAAAATTAATATTATCAATTGCGCACTTTTCCAACATGAAAAGATCATAGTAATTATTTCAGCATCTTTTATGTATATTACAGTGGCAGCATCTTTGAAAAATGAATGATCAAAAAATTAACAAATTGATCCTAGGGAACTTGAATAATATATATGTATCAACCCTTCTTAAAATACATTTGAATGCATCTCATTGTGAGTCCTCCCAGAGTCTATTCTAATGTTTCTTTACCATACTTCTCTCCCTAGTTTGTTAGCATAGCTTCCCTGTTTCATTCTCACCCTTCCAGAAGTCTAACTTCGGTTCAAATTCACCTTCTTTCTGCAAAAACTTCTCAAATAAGGTTAATATGTACAATATGAAATGTACAATTGCAGTCACAGCTCTGGGAGACTGGTTATTTGGTAATAATAACTTCTGTGCATATTTAGAGGCTCCTGGCTATATTTTGTATATGGAAATGCCTTAAGGCTGTAAAAGACCCAGGAGCTGCAACCATTATTCACCATTTTTGCTAAAACCTAAGCATCTTATGTTTGTATGAGACTACAAATAGTATTAATATTTTGGGCTCATTTCTCTGAGCTGAGAATATTAATAATATACAAATATTATGTGTGTGTATATATGTGTGTGTGTGTGTGTCGGACCTAACCACCATCCTTTTGTCGCATT
>NW_020695208.1:0-10073 GCF_002925995.2 Terrapene triunguis
TTTGCCTGATTTGAAAAGAGACCAAAAGGACCTGAGTCTCCTCGCTGTTGATAGCCCCCTGCTCGGCCAATCAGCACTGAGACTCTGAGGGGCGGGAAGCTGAGAGGTCTCACCAGATGTCCCAAAGGACGGCTCAGGTCACCATCAGAGGGGATCACTCTCAGATCCAGCCCCACCTCTTTGTGAGGACCTCCCGCAATGAGAGCACCCCCCACCCCATTCACACTCCACACACACCCCTCCTTGGTAGAGGGAGGGAAGCCAGGGAAAGGGGAAAAAGAAGCAAGAGAAGAGGAGAAAGGAGGGAGGAAAGAGGAAAAGGGAAACCAAAAAGGATAAACCCCAATGTCCCCAGGGATTCCAAACGTCAATGTCCTAGGTAGGAAATCAAATTCTGCCACCTTAAGCCAGTGTTTTCTGGGCCTAGAATGCTGCCTCCACCAGGGGGATCAGACTGAACAGGTTCCAAACCTCTCTGGGCCTCTTACCTTGGAAAAGGGAAGTTTGTTTTCTGGCACAATCAGTTGTAGGAAAGGAGAAAACTCCACAGAGGTTCCTCCTCATGCTCACATCCATGAATCCTAATTCTCTCTCAGTCCTCGAGGAGAGACCTCGCGAAGGAGACTTGTGGCAGCAAAGCCGGGGGACTCTCAGAGACTGGCCTGGCCCTGCACCTCTGTCCTGCCCGGCTGATGTCAGGGTCTCTCTGTGAGGTCACCCCCTCCCCACCACCTTTGCCCAGTAGCCTGAGTTCCTGCAACAGGCCTTTGTGATGTCACTGCCACCCCCACCCCTCCCCTCCAAGCTGATGTCCTGCCCCTGGCCAGCCTCGTTGGCTGTTTGTTTCCCCTAGATCTAGGGTTGCCAACTTTCTGACCCAACAAAACTGACCACCCTTGCCCCGCCTCATCAGGGACGGAATGCAAGGCTGAGTTCACTCACCAGCCCCCTGAAACATGTCAGTGCCCCAGAGAAAACCGGACCCCTGCTATTGGAACGATATGATGGAGATCTAAATGGGAAAGGGACTGTCTGAATTGTCAAGATGAGGAACGAACAACAATCTACAGCAATGTCATTAACACAAACACACTCCAATCCTGCTCCAGCCGGAAGGGAAATGGGCAGGAATTCCTGCTGTCCAGCAATGGACACACTTACAGCCCCGCACAGCAGTGAGTGGGCCGGGGAGGCTGGTCTGAGCAAACAATGTGAAGTGATAATTCACTGAGAAGAGAATCATAGTGGATGATTCCCCTGGATCTAGGGTTGCCAACTTTCTGACCCAACAAAACTGACCACCCATGTCCCGGCCCGCTCACTCCTTCTCCTTCCGTCGCTTGCTCTCCCCCACGCTCACTCACTGGCTCATTTTCACCAGGCTGAGGAGGGCTGGGGAGGGTCCCTTTTCAACTGGCTGTTGTCAGGACAGAGCTGGGAAGGAGGCTGCCTGCCAAACACCTTGAAGAGGAGGCGTCCCTCCCTGTCAGAAAATCATCTCCCTCCTTCAGTTCAGTGACGGCCTGAATTGTTCCTTATCCCGGCAGAGCTGGAGGATTGAAAGCAGCAACATCAAACCCCTGCGTAGCTAGCGGAAATGAACACAAACACTCCCTTGTATCTGAACAGATGGTTAGTTTTACCCCTGGTAAACTACAAGGCTAAAGGGATGGGCGGTGGCACCAGCTCTAAGGAATGAAACACAACACAATCATCATCGTTATGCCCATCGTTGCCCCTTTATTCTTCTGCTGTCTCGCTCCAACCACCGTGGCCCTCTGTCGGTTCAGTGAGAGTGCCACACTCATTGCTTCTGACACACAAAGATTCACACACACACCTTGCACGCAAAACCTCACCAAGGAGTCACATGCACCTGCTGGTTCCCTGCACCCCTGCTGTACAGAATCCAGTCACAAGGAAAGCTTGTCGGGCCCAGAGCTGGCAGGGAGTCCGGTGCTGGAGTATTTAACCTACAGTGACGGCACTCGGAGGAAAGATGCTGAACGAGTGCCAGTTAAACATTGGGAGCTCAGGTTCCAGTCCCCTCACAGGTCAGTCCATCGCTCTAGGCAAGGGGCACATCTGAATTCTCAGCTGGCTCAGTCTAGCTGCGTAGTTCTTGTTTATACCCAGTCAGGTCTGAGGCCTGTTTCGCACCCTGTGTTTGAGGAGACCGTCAGAAACCACTCTCTGCAATAGCAAATGCAGGAGGCCGTGTTATTGCTCCTGCCCCAGCACAGACAGACAACGAGGGAAATGGTCTATATTTGAGGGTGGGACTCCCTGCCCTTGGCCAAAGACCAGCACCTCTCTTTGACCTGTCCCTCATGAAGCGTTTCTTTCAGCAGGGAGCCCTAGAGCTCAGTGGCTGGAGCGCTGCGTTTGTCACTGACGCTTGGGGAGCTCCAATATCACTGGGCTCCTCTGCCAGCAAGTCAAACGAAAGGAATGATTTCCTCATTTGACAATCCTGGGCTTGTGTGAGGGGGTGTCCACACTGCACACTGAGCCTGTCTCTGTGTGGCCTGGGCTTGGTGACTTGTGTTGCCAATCCAGTGTTTGAGCATCCAGACTGCAGTGGAAACGCAGGCCTCAGGCAGTGTCTATCCTACCGCAGTAAGTCGTCCTAAGTGACGCTGCTCCAGCTACGTGAATAACACAGCTGGATTCGACGTAGCTTAGGTCGACTTACTGCTGTGTCTACTCTGTGCTGGGCCGACGGGAGACTTACCTTACTCCTGGCGTTCCCGGTGTAGTCCCAGAGTCACCCGGAGAGCGCTCCACTGTCGATTTAGTGGGTCTTCACTAGACCCCCACTAAATCGACCCCCGGGGGATCGATCGCAGCAGACAGCCTCACAGCTGTGCTGCGCATCCAACCTGCACTACTCAGCCCCGAGTCAGAAATTCAGCTCCTGTGGGGTGTGGCCCCCTCCTCAGCTCCCCGAGTCCCCAGTGATTTCTGCCATCACTTGTCTCCAGCCTGTTTGTGTCCATACGCTCCCCGCGGGGAGGCTGTGAGTGGTCTAGTTACAAGCTCTGGTTGCTCAGGCCTGTTAGGGAAGGCGAGCTCCGGGGAACATTGACACTGGAGATCCCTCAGAGGAAGCACAGGCTGTGGGTATAATAGGCGGGGAGGCTAAGCCTCCCCTGGCACAGCCGCCGACCAGGCCCCGGATGCCTGGGCCCCGGTGGCCCCTCCTGTGCTCCATCTCTTCCTGTATCTGCTTAGCCCCTTCTCCCAGCCCCCATCGCCCACCGCTGCCTGGCTGAGTTCCCCCTCTCTTGCACTACACCCCTGCTCTGTGGGGTCCCTTCCGCTCACCGTGTGCCTCCTCTCCTCCACTCCCTCCCCCGCTTTCCCATGGGTCAGTCCTGGGGCTGGTTTTATTCAACATCTTCATTAATGATCTGGATGATGGGATGGATTGCACCCTCAGCAAGTTCGCAGATGACACTAAGCTGGGGGGAGAGGTAGATACCCTGGAGGGTAGGAATAGGGTCCAGAGTGACCTACACAAATTGGGATTGGACCAAAAAAAATCTGATGAGGTTCAACAAGAACAAGTGCAGAGTCCTGCATTTTGGACGGAAGAATCCCATGCCCTGCTACAGGCTGGGGACTGACTGGCTAAGCAGCAGTTCTGCATAAAGGGACCTGAGGATTACAATGCACAAGAAGCTGGATTTGAGTCAGCAGTGTGCCCTTGTTGCCAAGAAGGCTAACGGAATATTGGGCTGCATTAGTAGGAGCATTGCCAGCAGATCGAGGGAGGTGATCATTCCCCTCTATTTGGCACTGGTGAGGCCACACCTGGAGTATTGTGTCCAGTTTGGGGCCCCTCACTACAGAAAGGATGTGGACAAATTGGAGAGAGTCCAGCGGAGGGGAAGGAAAATGATTAGGGGGCTGGGACATATGACGTATGAGGATTGGCTGAGGGAACTGAGCTTATTTAGTCTACAGAAGAGAACAGTGAGGGGGGATTTGATAGCTGCTTTCAACTACCTGAAAGGGGGGTTCCAAAGAGGATGGAGCTCGGCTGTTCTCAGTGGTGGCAGATGACAGAACAAGGAGCAATGGTCTCAAGTTGCAGTGGGGAAGGTCTAGGTTGGATATTAGGAAACATTATTTCACTAGGAGGGTGGTGAAGCACTGGACTGGGTTCCCTAGGGAGGTGGTGGAATCTCCATCCTTAGAGGTTTTTAAGGTCAGGCTTGACAAAGCCCTGGCTGGGATGATTTAGTTGGGGATTGGTCCTGCCATGAGCAGGGGGTTGGACTAGATACCTCCTGAGGTCCCTTCCAACCCTGATATTCTATGATTCTATCAGTCCTTTGTCCATCCCCTCAGTAGGCACCGACTTCCCCTCTGGCCAGTGGGTGCTCAACTCCCGCTCTGCCCCAGGCCCCGCCCCCACTCCACCCCTTCCCCAAAGCTCCGCCCCACCTTTTCCCACCCCTGCTCTGCCCCGGCCACACCCCCAAATCAACCCCTTCCTCTAACCCCCGGCCCCCTCTCTTCTTGCCCCTGCTCCACCCCGTCCCGCTTCTATCCCATCCCTTCCCCCAACCCCCACCCCGCCTCTTCCCCATCTCCTCCCCCAAGTATGCCATGTCCCCGCTCCTCCCCTACCCTCCCGGAGCATCCTGAATTCCATGAAAGAGCTGTTTTGCAGTGGGCAGGAAGTGCTGGGAGGGAGCGGGAGGAGTTGCTCAGTGGGGCCGCCGGCGGGCGAGATGCACTGCGGGCAGGGCAGAACTTGGCTGCCAGTGGGTGCTAAACACCCACTAATTTTTCCTTGTGGGTGCTCTAGGCTCCCAGATTCTTTTCCTGCTCATTAGATCACACATGACAGGTTGGTGTCTCCTTTTCCTAGGGCAGGGTTGGCCAACCTGTGCCTCCGGAGCCACATGCGGTTCTTCAGAGGTTACTTTGCAGCTCCGTGCATAGACGCTGACTCCGAGGCTGGAGCTACAGATGCTAACTTTCCAATATGCTGTGGGGTGCTCACTGCTCAACCCCCTGCTCTGCCCCAGGTCCTGCCACCACCCCACCCCTTCACCCAAGGCCCCTGCCCCTTCCCCCGAGCCTGCCATGCCCTCGCTCCTCCCCCCTCCTGACCAGAGCCTCCTGCGCACTGCAAAACAGCTGATTGTGGCGGGTGGGAGGAGTGGGGAGGGAGTGGGAGGCGGTGATTGGCGGGGCTGGCGGTGGGCGGGAGGTGCTGGGGGGGGTTAGTGGATGGGGGGCTGCTGACATATTCCTGTGGCTCTTTGGCAATGTTCATTGGTAAATTCTGGCTCCTTCTCAGGCTCAGGTTGGCCACCCCTGTCCTAGGGACTGGTGGGGGCCAGCGTTGCAACAGTCAGTTCTCAACGTTCCATTTTGATTTGAATGTGGGCATCTTTCAGTTCCCCTTCTGCGTCAGCCTTCCACGTTCTCTGGAGGCAGATTTTCATTATTTGATCTTTCAGCAGACGAGTATGGGTGAATTTCCATGGATAGAACCTAAAGGGAAGATAACAAAACTCGTGTAGAATTTAGATTGATATCTCCATAAATAGTATTTCCCTTGGAGTTGCCTCAATACACTCCTTGCCTTCAAGTTGTGAATCTAAACCTTTTGTCTCATGTAATGATTGGCTAATGTATGTGTATTGAGACAATATCTATCTCAGAATTTACATGACTGAAACACACATAAATGAGATCAAATAATGCAGAAGAAAGAAATCTTAAGCTATTGAAAGTGATACAGCTCCACTCCCATCCCCTGGCTGTCATCTTGGTAGTTCTCTCAGAAATAATGTCATGGAGATAGACTTCAAAACTCTCTACAAATTCTACTATGCCCCCATTGGGCTATATACAATAGATGTGTAAATTCCCCCCTGCAATTCCTTTCCAGGAACGGGGTTTAAATAAACTGTAGCCTACATTTGTCATGGGTCTCGGTGTGATTTCTTTGTTATTCTGTTGGTGGCCCAACTTCTGACTGGATGTTATAAATAGTATGGGAAATTCTACATTTAAAGTTTACTGGTTATTTTCCCCACGCTACTAAAATCCAGATATTGAAATAGCTGAGAATAACTCAACATATTTGCAGCTGCTAATCCATCCTTCCAGACCCTCAAACCTTCTTGATGACAATCTTTTGTTCCTTTTCCTGGGTTCTCTGGGAACCGAGGTTTATTGGTTTTCAGCTTGGCCCTATCTGTTCCCAGAGTCCCAACATTCTGTGCACAAAGGAGTGGGGTTAATAATGAAGCATTTTTGCAACTAGACTCAGGCAATGACCAAAGAAAATAGAAACTGACCTTTGTTGTTTCAATGTCTGCCCAATGGCAGAGGAGGCGTGAGATCCATGGGGTGAGAGTCAGGCTAGGAAATGTAGCCAGCGACTGTGCTAGGATGGGAGGAATTACAGATCTGGTGGTTGGAGATTTCCTGTTAGAGAACAAAAGGGGAGAACCTGTGATGTGCTCTGTCCAAGGAAGGTTATGAGAAAGAGGGAACAGGGATCCTGGTGCCTCTCCCCAAGGAAACCTCAGACAAAGCATCTCCTCTTGGAGAGGAGCAGCAACCTTCACACTAGCAGTTACAGCCAACTTTAGGTTCATAAATTCATAGTTTCAAAGGCTCTAAGGCCAGCCCTGATCATCTAGTCTGACCCCCTGCATAACTCAGGCCCTAGAACGTCCCCAGAAGAAGTCCTGTTTCACCATGGTCCCATGTGTCTTCACCTTCAGCTGGGGGTAGAGTTCAGGGGTAGAGTGTTTGACTGCAGATCGAGTGGTCCTTGGTTCACATCCTAGTGCCCCCTTTGAAGTCTTTGTTAATAAGCAGCAGGTTTCACACAAACAAAAGGAAGTATTTTTTCAAACAACACACAGTTAACCAGTGGAACTCTTTGCCGGAGGACGTTGTGAAGGCCAAGACTATAACAGATTTCAAAAATGACCCCGATAAATTTATGCAGGAGAGGTCTATTAATGGCTATTAGCCTGGATGGGTAGGGATGGTGTCCCTAACCTCTGTTTGCGAGGAGCCGGAAATGAGCAACAGGAATGGATCACTTGATGATTCCCTGTTCATTCCCTCTGGGTCACTGGCTCCTGTCGGAAGACAGGATACTGGGCTAGATGGACCTTTGGTTTGACCCAGTCTGGGCGGTCTTGTGTTGCTTATGTTCTTGGTTGTATGAACCAGTGCTGGCTATTAGAGGAGCAGATGGCTTCAAAAGACCAGTCTCTTGGATCTGTGAATCCTGGGCAAACTAATTCCCTTCCTTTAGAGAATGACAGAAAAACCCATTTCCTCCTTCTTTCTACTCCAGGCTTCGTTCCTTTTTCCAAAGACTCGCCTCTAGGTTGCAGAGAGAGATCTACGTGCACAAAGTGTTCATCCAACCTGCAGCAATTGAGGCATGCTCTGTCCTCAGCCAGCAAGAACAGGCCTTGCCAGAGAAGCCCCAGAGAAGCAAATGCTCATGGACCATCCTATCAGGCATGAAAAGACTCTGTGTCTGTAGCCAATCTGACACCTCGATGGCAGATAGCGATGAGGAGAGAACAGTTTCCTCACCAAGAAGGTGGACGCACTTGTCCCTGAAGAAGAAAGCAGCTGAGACCCAGGTGGAGTCAGAGGAGGTGAAGCTGCAGGAGAATACAGAAAAAGTCAAACTGGATCTTACAGGTGAGGATTCAAACCTCGGCACCTGTTGAGGCTTTTTAAGGAAAGGGCTCAGCCGGAGTCTCCATGCTCACTAGGCCCTGCCAGCCTCCCGCGGGGACAGACTATTCCAGGGCAGCTGCCCAATGGAAATACTCAGTCCCAACAGGCTTTGTCCCTGTTCATTGCAGACCCCCGGGGAGCAGCTTTCCTCAGCCCAGCTCCAAGCCCTGCTGATGAGAGCCGTGAAGGGTCTGACAACACCCACCCTGGAGCGATTTAAAGCCGCAGAGGAAGAGCTGAGGGCCATTGTATCTCTACACGGAGACAAGATGGATAGAGTAAGAGACTCCCGCCGTGGGGCAGGGGGATGCTGCGCAGAGAGGGGGAGGGGAGAATTTCCTCTCCTAGGAAACCATTCCTGGGACACGCTGGCATGGTGCTTTGAAGGTTGGCTCAGCCCCTTCCATTCATCGCTTGGTCATGGGGATCCGCGGCGTCAGGTTTGTAACGTGCTCTCTGCCCGCTGGAGCTCTGACACGTCCCTGAGGACAGCCCAGCCACACTGAAGGTGCCGATAGCCCCGGCAGCGCAGCACTTACCTTGTCTGCTGATGGGCCTCCATATTAGGCTCCAGGAGCAGACATGGTTTCCTCAGACATGCTGCAGGGCCTTGTTTGTCCAGCTGAAGTATCAGGAGGAATTTGGCTTTGCACTTTTCTCTCTGTCTCTCCCAAGCTCTGATCCTGTTGCCCATCCCCACAGATCTGAGTGCCTCCCCCGTGAATTAGGGTATGTCTACACTATGAAATTAGGTCGAATTAATAGAAGCCGGTTTTATAGAAATCGGTTGTATACATCCGATTGTGTGTGTCCCCACATAAAATGCTCTAAGTGCATTAGTTCGGCGGACCACGTCCACAGTACCGAGGCTAGCGTCAGCTTCCGGCGCATTGCACTATGGGTAGCTATCCCACAGTTCCCGCAGTCTCCGCCGCCCATTGGAATTCTGGGTTGAGATCCCAATGCCCGGATGATGCAAAACAGTGCCGCGGGGGGTTCTGGGTACATGTCGTCAGGCCCCTCCCCCTCCGTCACAGCAACGGCAGACAATAGATTCGCGCCTTTTTACCTGGGTTACCTGTGCAGACAACATACCACGGCAAGCATGGAGCCCGCTCAGCTCAGCTCACCGTCACCATATGTCATCTAGGTGCCGGCAGACGTGGGACTGCATTGCTACACAGCAGCAGCAGCTAACTGCCTTTTGGTGGTAGACGGTGCAGCATGACTGGTAGCCTTCATTGGCGACCTGGGTGCCGGCAGCCGTGGGGCTGCATTGCACCAGCCCCCTTGCCTTTTGGCAGTAGATGGTTTATTACGACTGGTAACCGTCCTCATCGGACAGCAGTGGCTGTCGATCATGGGCACCTGGGCAGACAATGATGGTTATCAGTCGTAGTATACTATTTTCTGCAAAGCACCCAGTTTTCTGCTAAGCACCCAGAAGAGGCCGAGGGCGATCTGGGTGCTGGCAGACATGGGGCTGGCAGCTGTGGGGCTGCTATGCACCAGCCGCCTTGCCTTGATGATGATGGTTATCAGATGTAGTATGCGTAGGATGGGGCTACATTGCTACACAGCAGCAACCCCTTGCCTTTTGGGCAGTAGATAGTATATTACGACTGGTATCCATCGTTGTCACACTGCAGTGGGTATCATATTGTGCAGTAGACCTGAAGGCTAACGGCCAAGCGCCCAGTATTTGCTGCCAAGCACCCAGAAAATGCCAAGGGCTATCAGTCATGCTGCACCGTCGTCTTAAGATGTAAAAAATAGATTTATTCTGTATTCATTTGCTTCCCCCCTCCCTCCTGCTAAACCCAGGCTTTTGAGTTCAATCTTTGGGGGGGGGCCATTCTGTGTGACAGTTGTTTGTGTTTCTCCCTGATGCAAAGCCACCTTTCTTGATTTTAATTCCCTGTACCTGTACGCCATGTCGTCACTCGCCCCTCCCTCCCTCCCTCCCTCCTTCCCCTGGTCCGTCAGATACTACTTTCGCGCCTTTTTTCAGACCAGACGCCATAGCTAGCACTGGGATCATGGAGCCCGCTCAGATCACCGCGGCAATTATGAGCACTATGAACACCACGCGCATTGTCCTGGAGTATATGCAGAGCCAGGACATGCCGAAGCAAAACCAGGACCAGGCGAGGAGGAGGAGGAGGAGGCGATTGCAGCGCGGCGACGAGAGTGATGAGGAAATGGACATGGACCTAGACCTCTCACAAGGCACAGGCCCCAGCAATGTGGAAATCATGGTGTTAATGGGGCAGGTTCATGCTGTGGAACGCCGATTCTGGGCCCGGGAAACAAGCACAGACTGGTGGGAC
>NW_020695209.1:0-15495 GCF_002925995.2 Terrapene triunguis
AAATGACTGCTTCTTGGAGCAGCTAGTCCTGGAACCTACAAGAGGAGAGGCAATTCTTAGTCCTAAGTGGAGCACAAGATCTGGTCCAAGAGGTGAATATAGCTGGACCGGTTGGTAATAATGACCATAATGTAATTCATTTTAACATCCCTGTGGCGAAAAAACACCCCCAGCAGCCCAACACGGTAGCATTTCATTTCAGAAAGGGGAACTACACAAAAATGAGTTAGTTAAACAGAAATTCAAAGGTACAGCGCCAAAAGTGAAATCCCTGCAAGCTGCATGGAAACTTTTAAAAGACTCCATAATAGAGGCTCAACTTAAATGTGTACCCCAAATTAAAGAACACAGTAAGAGAACCAGAATGATTTAGTTGGGGTTGGTCCTGCTTTGAGCAGGGGGTTGGACTAGATGACCCCCTGAGGTCCTTCCAACTCTGATATTCTATGATTTTATGAACCAAAAAAGTGCCACCATGGCTAAACAACAAAGTAAAAGAAGGAGTGGGAGACTAAAAAGTAGAAGTTAAATCATATTGTGGAAAATAGAAAGGAGCATAAACTCTGGCAAATGACGTATAAAAATATAATGAGGAAGGCCAAAAAAAGAATTTGAAGAACAGATAGCCAAAGGCTAAAAAAGACTAGCAAAATATAAATAAAAATTAAGTACATCAGAAGCAGGAAGCCTGCTAAACAACCAGTGAGGCCACTGGACAATTGGGATGCTAAAGGAGCACTCAAGGACGATAAGGCTATTGCAGAGAAACTAAATTAATTCTTTGCATCGGTCTTCACGGCTGAGGACGTGAGGGAGATTCCCAAACCTGAGCCATTCTTTTTAGGTGACAAATCTGAGGAACTGCCCCTGATTGAGGTGTCATTAGAGGAGGTTTTGTAACAAATTAATGAACTAAACAGGAATAAGTCACCAGGACCAGATGGTATTCACCCAAGAGTTCTGAAGGAACTCAGATGTGAAATTGCAGAACTGTGACGGGTTTGGTGACAGAGACCCCCTTGGGACTGTCACCTGATGTGCTGAGACTACCTCTGAGCCCGTTTTCTCTGCCAGTTTGGTCTTCCAGAACCCTGCCTCATCGAGCCAGACACGCAAGCCTGCTGCAACACAGACCCAGGATCTGAACCATGCCCCCAAAGCTGCAGACTTAACTGAAAACAGCTTAAGAAGTGCTCCTGTCTCCAGCTCCCAATGGAATCCAAACCCCAAATAAATCCGCTTTACTCTGTATAAAGCTTATACAGGATAAACTCATAAACTGTCCGCCCTCTATCACACTGATAGAGAGATATAGAATCATAGAATATCAGGGTTGGAAGGGACCTCAGGAGGTATCTAGTCCAACCCCCTGCTCAAAGCAGGACCAATCCCCAGACAGATTTTTGCCCCAGATCCCTAAATGGCCCCCTCAAGGATTGAACTCACAACCCTGGGTTTAGCAGGCCAATGCTCAAACCACTGAGCTTATCCCTCCCCAGCTGTTTGCTCCCCCAGGTATTAATCACTTACTCTGGGTTTAATAATACACAAAAGTGATTTTATTAAGTATAAAAAGTAGGATTTAAGTGATTTCAAGTAATAACAGACAGAACAAAGTAAGTTACCAAGCAAAATAAAACAAAACAGGCAAGTCTAAGCCTAATACATTTAAGAAACTGAATACAGGTAAATCTCACCCTCAGAGATGTTCACAGACTAGACTCCTTCTTAGTCTGGGCGCAATCCTTTCCCCAGTACAATTCTTGTTAGTTCCAGCTCAGGTGGTGATAAAGGGGATTTCTCATGACTGGCCGCCTTTGTTCTGTTCCACCCCCTTTTATAGCTTTGGCACAAGGCGGGAATCCTTTGTCTCTCTCTGGGTTCCCACCCCTCCTTCTAAATGGAAAAACACCAGGTTTAAGATGGATTCCAGTATCATGTGACATGTTCACATGTCCTGTGAGACTTCATTACTCACTGGCTGGCACCCAAGTATACAGGAAGGCTTACAAATAAACAGAGCCATTTACAACCAATTGTCCTAGTTGATGGGAGCCATCATGATTCTAAGCCACCATTAATGGCCCACACTTTGCATAATTACAATAAGACCTCAGTTATATTTCATATTCCTAGGTTCAGATACAAGAATGATACATTCATACAAATAGGATGACCATACTCAGTAGATTATAAGCTTTGTAATGATACCTTACAAGAGACCCTTTGCATAAAGCATATTCCAGTTACATCATATCCACACTTACAAACATACTTTTATAAAAATATGGAGTGCAGCGTCACAAGACCTACTAACTGTGGTTTGTAGCCTATCATTTAAGTCCGCTTCTGTACCAGATGACGGGAGGTTAGCTACTGTGATGCCAATTTTTAAAAAGGGCTCTGGAGGGGATCCCGGCAATTAAAGGCCGGTAAGTCTGACTTCAGAACCAGGGAAATTGGTTGAAACTATAGTAAAGAACAGAATTGTCAGACACATAGATGAACATAATTTGTTGGGGAAGAGTCAACATGGTTTTTGTAAAGGGAAATCATGCCTCACCAATCTGCTAGAATTCTTTGGGGGGGTCAACAAGCATGTGGACCAAGGGGATCCAGTGGATATAGTGTACTTAGATTTTCAGAAAGCCTTTGACAAAGTCCCTCACCAAAGGCTCTTAAGCAAAGTAAGCTGCCGTGGGATAAGAGGGGCGGTCCTTTCAGGAATCAGTAACTGGTTAAAAGATGGGAAACAAAGGGTAGGAATAAATGGTCAGTTTTTAGACTGGAGAGAGGTAAATAGTGGTGTCCCCCAGGGGTCTGTACTGGAACCAGTCCTATTCAACATATTCATAAATGACCTGGAAAAAGTAGTTAACAGTGAGGTGGCAAAATTTGCAGATGATACAAAACTACTCAAGATAGTTAGGTCCAAAGCAGACTGCGAAGAGCTACAAAAGGATCTCTCAAAACTGGGTGACTAGACAACAAAATGGCAGATTAAATTCAGTGTTGTTAAATGCAAAGTAATGCACATTGGAAAACATAATCCCAACTATTCATATAAAATGATTGGGTCTAAATTAGCTGTTACCACTCAAGAACGATCTTGGAGTCCTTGTGGATAGTTCTCTGAAAACATCCACTCAATGTGCAGCGGCAGTCAAAAAAGCTAACAATGTTAGGAGCCATTAAGAAAGGGATAGATAATAAGACAGAAAATATCATATTGCCTCTATATAAATCCATGGTACGCCCATACCTTGAATACTGCATGAAGATGTAGTTGCCCCATCTCAAAAAAGATATATTGGAATTGGCAAAGGTTCAGAAAAGGGCAACAAAAATGATTAGGCGTATGGAGCGGCTGGCATATGGGAAGAAATTAATAAGATTGGGACTTTTCAGCTTGGAAAAGATGACTAAGGGGGGGATATGATAGAGGTCTATAAAATCATGACTGGTGTGGAGAAATTAAATAAAGAAGTGTTATTTACTCATAACACAAGAACTAGGGGTCACCAAATGAAATGAACAGGCAGTGGGTTTAAAACAAACATAAGGAAGTATTTTTTTCACTCAATGCTCAGTCAAGCTGTGGAATTCCTTGCCAAAAGATGTTGTGAAGGCCAAAACTATAACAGGGTTTTAAAAAAAAAAACTAGATACGTTCATGGAGGATAGGTCCATCAATGGCTATTAGCCAGGATGGCCAGGGATGGTGTCCCTACCTCTGTTTGCCAGAAGCTGGGAATGGGCGACGGGATGGATCACTTGATGATTCCCTGTTCTGTTCATTCCCTCTGAGGCACCTGGCATTGGCCACTGTCAGCAGACAGGACACTGGGCTAAATGGGCCTTTGGTCTGACCCAGTCTGGCCATTCTTCAGTTCTTAGACTGGACCTTTGGGCTTGCAGCACTCCTGTTCATCATAGAACCATAAGATTAGAAGGGACTGCAAGGGTCATCTGGTCTAACCCCCTGCCAAGATGCAGGATTTGTTGTCTTCACCCCGTGAGATCCAGTCAGCAAGTCCAACTGAGAGAGTCCCTGATTGAGACTTGTCCACTCCTCAGGGATTAATGCACCTCGCCCAGCATCTGCAGTGATACTCACACAGCACTGCCAGAACAGTTGGGTCTATCTGTCACCTGGACAAAGCACAGGGAGCCCTTAGCTTAGCCCAGAGAATTGACACTTAAAGCATCATCCAGTCTGGCCAGCCCAGAGCCCAGGCACGCTGTATTGACCCCCTTGGTTCAAGCCCTGTCTGTCTCTGTCTGACCACCTTGGTCAGACTCCTGGTGAGAGCCCAACTCCTCCCAACTGCCAGCTCTGATCCCCCACCTCATTCCTCTCCAGTCCTTTGATTGTTGTTCAGCTTGGGGAAGGGTGTGGAAATCTTCCTCCCTCTGGCTTGTTGGTTGCTAGGTGCCAATATCTCAATGATTAGATTTGTTTTTGTCTTCTCCGATGCTCTACTGATGTGGGGATTAAGACCCAGATAGCTACTCCCACACCTATGTCTGTTCACCTGCCCTGAGAGCAAACAGCCCTTTTTCACCCCATTAGGTAACAATGCAGCATATAGGGGAAACTGAGGCGCACACAGGCTTCATAAAAATATTACAAAAAATTCCCAATTTGTCACAGTGTGCACTTGCAAATCTGGGAGGTGCCATGCCTCCCTCACCAGAGCCTTCAACCTCTCTTCCCTCCCTTACCATCCATCCCCCTTCCTGCCCCTCCACTCAACCCTCCTTCCTGCAGCCCCAACCCCTCCCCCCCATTCCACCATTTTTCTGCTCCAAAATACCCTTCCCTTCCCAGGAACATTCACATGTCTAATCTTTTCCCAAAAAGACTTTGTTTACATTCTCTCCCCCCCCTCCCCCAAATAAAGTTGCCACCCATAACTTGCAAATTGTAGCAATCTCCAGCTAAGTCCTACCAGACAGGGACAATGCTCCACAAATCTAGGACTTTCAGTGTTTAAAGTGGACAAATGGCCTCCCTACTTTTGAGTGAAATGATCCCAGATTTGGATCACTAACATTCCCCTGCATTCCCCTGAGGTACACCACATTTCAAAGCAATCAGAGGAACTGTTTGGATTTTAGAGCATGTGCAAGACTCTAGCTTTTGAAGCATATAAAATGGTAGGAATGAAAACCCTTTAGTCGTTTTTCTGAATTGGCACATATGTTGTGTAAAAAATTAGGGCTGTCAAGTGATTAAAAAAATTAATTGTGTGATTAAACAACAATGGAATACCATTTAATTTAAATATTTTTGGATGTTTACTACATTTTCAAATATATTAATTTCAGTTGCAACACAGAATACAAAGTGTACAGTGCTCACTTTATATTTATTTTTTATTACAAATGTTTGCATTGTAAAAAACAAAAACATTGTATTTTTCAATTCACCTCATACAAGTATTGTAGTGCAATCTCTTTATCATGAAATTTGAACTTAAAAATGTAGAATTATGTAAAAAAAACAAAAACTGCATTCAAAAATAAAACAATGTAAAACTTTAGAGCCTGCAAGTCCACTTAGTCCTACTTCTTGGTCAGCCAGTTGCTAAGACAAACAAGGTTGGTTACAATTTGCAGGAGATAATGCTGCCCGCTTCTTGTTTACAATGTCACCTGAAAGTGAGAACAGGCGTTCGCATGGCACTGTTATAGCTGGCGTTGCAAGATATTTACATGCCAGATGCGCTAAAGATTCATATGTCCCTTCATGCTTCAACCACCATTCCAGAGGACATGCATCCATGCTGATGACGGGTTCTGCTTGATAACGACCCAAAGCAGTGCAGACCGATGCATGTTCATTTTCATCATCTGAGTCAGATGCCACTAGCAGAAAGTTGATTTTCTTTTTTGGTGGTGGTGGTTCGGGTTCTGTAGTTTCCACATCAGAGTGTTGCTCTTTTAAGACTTCTAAAAGCATGCTCCACACCTCGTCCCTCTCAGATTTTGGATGACATTTCAGATTCTTGAACCTTGGGTCGAGGGCTGTAGCTATCTTTAGAAATCTCACATTGGTACCTTCTTTGCGTTTTGTCAAATCTGCTGTGAAAGTGTTCTTAAAAATGAACATGTTCTGGGTCATCATCCGAGACTGCTATAACATGAAATATATGCAGAATGAGGGTAAAACACAGAGCAGGAGACATACAATTCTTCCCCCAAGGAGTACAGTCACAAATTTAATTGACACATTATTTTTTTAACGAGCATCATCAGCATGGAAGCATGTCCTCTGGAATGGTGGCCGAAGCATAAAGGGGTATACAAATGTTTAGCAGATCTGGCACGTAAATACCTTGCAACACCAGCTACAAAAGTGCCAGGCGGATGCCTGTTCTCACTTTCAAATGACATTGTAAATAAGAAACAGGCAGCAGAATCTCCCGTCAATGTAACCAAACTTGTTTGTCTGAGCGATTGGCAGAATAAGAAGTAGGACTGAGTGGACTTGTAGGCTCTAAAGTTTTACACGGTTTTGTTTTTGAGTGCAGTTATATAACCAAAAAAACCCCTGCATTTGTAAATTGCACTTTCATGATAAAAAGATTGCACTACAGTACCTGTATGAGGTGAATTGAAAAATATTGTTTCTTTTGTTTATCATTTTTACAGTGCATATATTTGTAATAAAAATAATAAAGTGAGCACAATGCACTTTGTATTCTGTTGTAATTGAAATCAATATTAAAAATATAGAAAGACATAGACTACCAATTGAAATTTATTCAATTTTTTTTTGTTAAGTGCGATTAATCACAATTAATTTTTTTGAGTTAATTGCTTGACTTTACTGCGATTAATGACAGCCCTAGTAAAAATGTACATTTTCTTATATACTTTTCCCAATTGGAGTCCCCCAAAGATGCAGAGAGTGCTAAGTACTACCTTGGGTAAGGCTCAACAGACTGAGACCATTTTGACCTACAGCTCATCAATAGTTGGTCTAATGGGGGGGGAGGGTTTAAAAATGGCTTTTTGGGGGGGGCTTATATATCCAGAACACCTGGTTCAAATGTCTCCACCTGTGGGTCACTAACCCTACCCTGTAGCCTTGTGAGGCACACTGAATTTCAGAGAAATCTGACTAAGCATGTTGACTTTAGAGGACTTAGAACAGTTGACCTTTAAACAGATGTCATGATGCAACTGCAACTACAGTGGTGCTCCCATGTCCCTATAATACTGTCCAGTTCTCGTTTCCACGCTTTTAAAAGAATGTTGACAAATTGGAAACCGTTCAGAAAAGAGCTTCAAGGATGATTGGAGGTCTGGAAAACCCTCCTTGCAGCAGGAGATTGAAGCTCAAATATTTATTTTAACAAAGAGAAGGTTAAGAAGTGGTTTGATCACAGTCTACAAGTATGTGCACGGGGAGAAGATTTCTGACAGAGGGCTCTTTGATCTAGCAGACAAAAGCATAATGAGACCCAATGGCTGGAAGCTGAAACTAGATAAATTCAGACTAGAAATAAGGTACAAAATTCGAACAATGAGGATAATTAACCATTGACACGACTTACCAAGGAATGTGGTAGATTCTCTGTCACTTAGTCTTTAAATTAAGATTGGGCATCTCTTTCCTAAAGATCCGCCCGAGCTCGACCGCAAGCTGTTGGCTAGATGCATGAAGGTGAGGTGCTCTGGCCTGGATTCTGCAGGAACTCAGATGGGATGGCCTTAATGGTCCCTTCTAGCTTTACAGTCTACAAATCTGTGAAAATGCTTCAAAGACTAAATGTTCTCCAAGGTCTAAGATGTTGTGACCCATGGTGCCTGGGGCAGCCCTCACTGAAAATGCCAAGGTCAGGGCAGGCTGCAAAAGGGAGAGTAGATTCTCCCAAAGACTGGTGGGTAACACTGAAGTAAACTTGCCAACCAGTCACAGACTGTGCTTCTGACCCCCCTTTTCCCCCCTCCACGGGTTATCAAAAAGCCAAAAAAAAAATCACCCATCCCCTTTTATTGCATTCCAGTTCTCTGGCTCCCAATCAGCACCTAGGTCCAGTACCGTGAGAAGTTATTTAACACTCTTCTCACTATACAAAATTTTCTTCTGATTCCCAAATGGCCAGCCACATTCCCAGGCCAGTATTAGGTTGGATCTTACCCAAAATACCATGCTGCTGGTGATCTTTTCTTTGAGAAGATAACCAATGTTTTCAACAAAGGAAATGCAGTAGGTCTAATCTACCTGGATTTCAGTAAGGCATTTGATACAGTTCCACATGGGAAATTATTAATTAAATTGGAGAAGATGGAGATTAATATGAGAATTGAAAGGTGGATAAGGAACTGGTTAACAGGGAGACTACAACAGGTCCTACTGAAAGTTGAACTGTCAGGCTGAAGAGAGATTACTAGTGGAGTTCCTCAGGGATCAGTCTGGGGATAAATCTTATCCAACATTTTTATTAATGACCTTGTCACACTAATTGGGAATGTGCTACTAGAATTTGCAGATGAAACAAAATTGGGAGGGATTGCCAATATGGAGAAGGACCAAAATATCACACAAGAAGATCTAGATAACCTTGAAAACTTTGAAAATGTAAGTAATAGAAATGGGGTGAAATTTAATAGTGCAAAGTGCAAGGTCATGCTGCTGGGGAGATGAAGAGAAAGACCTGGGTGTATTGGCCCGTCATAGGATGACCATGTGTGGTGACGACGCAGGAAACAGAACGCCAGGTTTGTTGGTAGCCAGAGAGCTTTACAAGCCTCCTGCAAAAAGCCTCCCAGGAAAACTTTTCCTGGGGTTTTTATTATTTCCTTACTTTGTTTACAACTCTTCTTAGTGGTTACATTCTTGCCCATTCAGAAGGCAGGCAGTATACATGAGCACAAGATTACAAACCCATTTCTTGAGCGCGTGAAAAGCCAGCTGCAAAGATGATATCATTGTTGCCAATAAGTTTTCCAAACATAGGCTAAAACAAGATTACTCCTGCCTCATTGCAAAGGGAACAGTTTGCCGTTCTTCAAGGCTTATAATTAGGGAGCAACACATTCCTACAACCATGAGCTGCCAGTGTGATGTTGCCTTGAAAATGGTGAATACAGTTCTAGGAGGTATGAGGCGAGGTATTTCCAGTAGTGATAGGGAAGTGTTCCTTCCATTATACAAGGCACGGGTGAGACCTCATGTGGAATAGTGTGTGCAATACTGGTCTCCCAGTTTGAATTAATCTCTGCACCTGTTCCATGCTTTAGAGAGAAGGGCTTCTAGGATGATCTGAGAAAAGGAAAACCTACCTTATGAGAGGAGACTCAAGGAGCTTGGCTTGTTTAGCCTAATCAAACGAAGGCTGAGGGGAGATATAATTGTCTATAAATACCTCAGAGGGATAAACACCAAGGAGGGAGAGGAGTTATTTAAGTTAAGTGCCAATGTGGACACAAGAACAAATGGCTATAAACTGGCCATCAACAAGTTCAGGCTTGAAATTAGACAAATTTAGGACGGAAGAATGCACTTAGGATGGAAGGATCCCATTCACTGTTACAGACTAGCGACCGAATGGCTAGGCAGCAGCTCTGCAGAAAAGGACCTAGGGGTTACAGTGGACTAGAAGCTGGATATGAATCAACAGTGTGCCCTTGTTGCCAAGAAGGCTAACGGCATTTTGGACTGTATAAGTAGGGGCATTGCCAGCAAATCGAGGGACGTGATCATTCCCCTCTATTCAACATTGGTGAGGCCTCATCTGGAGTACTGTGTCCAGTTTTGGGCCCCACACTACAAGAAGGATGTGGAAAAATTGGAAAGAGTCCAGCGGAGGGCAACAAAAATGATTAGGGGGCTGGAGCACATGACTTATGAGGAGAGGCTGAGGGAACTGGGATTGTTTAGTCTGCAGAAGAGAAGAATGAGGGGGGATTTGATAGCTGCTTTCAACTACCTGAAAGGGGGTTCCAAAGAGGATGGAGATCTAGACTGTTCTCAGTGGTACTTGATGACAGAACAAGGAGTAATGGTCTCAAGTTGCAGTGGGGGAGGTTTAGGTTGGATATTAGGAAAAACTTTTTCACTAGGAGGGTGGTGAAGCACTGGAATGGGTTACCTAGGGGAGGTGGTGGAATCTCCTTCCTTAGAGGTTTTTAAGGCCTGGCTTGACAAAGCCCTGGCTGGGATGATTTAGTTGGGATTAGGTCCTGCTTTGAGCAGGGGGTTGGACTAGATGACCTCCTGAGGTCCCTTCCAACCCTGATATTCTATGATTCTATAAAGGTTTCTAACCATCAGGGGAGTGCACTTCTGGAACTGCTCCCCTGGGAAGGGTGTAGGGGCAGAAAACCGAACTGCCACGACGGAGTTTGATAAGTTTATGGACTACATGGGATTATGAGATGTGGCCCATCGGTGACTGCTGTTGGCAGATATCTCCAACAGCTAGAGATGGGATTCTAGATGGGTAGGGCCCTGAATTAATATAGAGAATTTTTTTCCTGGTGTCTGACTGGTGGGTCTTGCCCATATGCTCAGAATCTAATTGCCGTATTTGGGCTCAGTAAGGAATTTTCCCCCAGGTCAGATTGGCAGAGACGCTGGGCCTTTTTCGCTTTCCTTTTCAGCATGGGGCACAGGTCACTTGATGGTTTAAACTAGAGTAAATGATGGATTCTCTTAAACTTGAAGTCTTTAAATCAAGTTTTGAGGACGTTAGTGACTCAGCCAGAGGTGAGGGGTCTATAACAGGAGTGGGTGAATGAGGTTCTGTGGCCTGTGATGTGCAGGAGGTCAGACTAGATGATCATGATGGTCCCTTCTGGCCTTAAAATCTGAGTCTAACTTCCCGCCACTGGATCATGTTTCTCTGCTAGACTGAAGAGCCCGTTATTAAACATGAGTTCTGCGTGTAGATACTTACAGACTGATCACGTCACCCCGTAACCTTCTCTTCGTTAAGCTAAGTGGATTGTGCTCCTTGTGTCTATCACTACAAGGCAGGTTTTCTAATCCTTAAATCATTTTTGTGGCTCTTCTCTGAACCCTCTCAAATTTTTCAACATGCTTCTTGAATGGTGGACACCAGAACTGGACACAGGATTCCAGCAGTGGTTGCGCCAGAGCTAAATACAGAGGTAAAATAACCTCCCTGCACCTACTTGAGATTCCCCCGTTTGTGCATCCAAGGATTGCATTAGGCCCTTTTGGCCACAGTGTCATATCCACCACAACCCCAAAATCTTTTTTTGAGTCACCGCTTCCCAGGGTAGAGGGCCCCATCCTGTAAGCATGGCCTGCATGCTTTGTTTCTAGATGTATACATTTAGCCATATTAAGACGCATACTGTTTGCCTGTGCCCATCTTACCAAGTGATCCAGATTGCTTTGTGTTAGTGACCTGTCCTCTTCATTATTTACCACTCCCCCAATTTTTGTGATGTCATCTGCAATGTTTATCACTTAGGATTTTGTTTTCTTCCAGGTCATTCATAAAAATATTCAATACTATAAGGCTAAGAACTGATCCATGTGGGACCCCATTAGATTCACACCCATTTGATGATGATTCCATGTTTACAATTGCATTTTGAGACCTACCAATTAGCCAGCTTTAAATCCATTTAATGTGTGCCATGCTAATTTTATATTCTAGTATTTTAATCAAAATGTTGTAGTACCAACTCAAATGCCTTCCAGAAATCTATTACATCAGCACTATTACCTTTTATCAACCAAAATTGTAATTTCATAAAAAAGATCATTACTTTGGCAAGATCTATTTTCTATAAACCCATGTTGATTGGCATTAATTATTATATTCCTTTAATTTTTTCTTAACGAGTCCCATATCAGCCACTTCATTATCTTGCCTGAGATTGATGTCAGACTAACAGCCCTATAATTACCCATGTCATCCCATTTACCCTTTTAAAATATTGACACATTAGCTTTCTTTGAGACTTCTTGAACTTCCTGTGTTCCAAGACTTATTGAAAAATCAACATTAACGGTCCAGTGAGTTCCTCAGCCAGCTCTTTTAAAACTCTTGATGCAAGTTCTTCAGACCTGCTGATTTAAAGAAGTCGTCTAACTTTAGCAGGTGCTGTTTAATGTCCTCCTGAGATACTAGTGCAATGGAAAGTGTTATTATATGAGGATATCGTTTTTACCAAATATAAACAAATATTTATTGAATACTTCTGCCTTTTCTGTATTCTGCATTGCTAGTATTGATAATTCTACCATTTCCATCTAGTAATGGACCAATACCACTGTTAGGGTTTTTTTTGTTCTGAATATACTTTTTAAAAATCCTTCTTACTGTTCTTAACTCTGCCAGCCATAGATTTCTCCTCATGTCCCTTTGCTTCCCTTACCAATGTTCTTATCACTTACATTTCCTGGGAACCCTGGGACCGTGAGTTTCCTCAATCCAGGGACCCTGCTTTCTCTCCCCTCCAGTAACAGGCCCCTCTTCTAATGTAAGTGTTTTCGACTCTGTGTTAACCCCGTCGGCCTTTCCAAGCCTCATGCCCTGAGGCTGAAGGAGACATCCCCATACCCTGATAAATGGGGGAAGGGGTAAACCCCTTAGCGAAGCTGCTGCCTTGACCAGTATACTGCAGGATGCCCAGTCACCCCCCTAGTGATGCGCCATCTGTCTGGGGCTCCCATGAGTCTCTTGACGTGCCCCAGCTCATCACGCTTGCAGCACATTACCCCTGGGACTTCACGCTTCTCGGCCCCAAACTGTTTCTCCTCAGTCCTTGGTTCGGCTTTATCAGCCATTGTGGTCTCTGGTATCTGAGACCCAGTGTCCTCCCAGGTGCCTAGTGCTCTATGCCAGCTAGTAATCCCCATTGTCTCTGACACCCACGGGCAGACCTGCCCACAGTACCCGCCCCCATTTGGCGGGACCATCTGACACCTGTTCCTTTTCTGTGTGCAATGGCTGAGCCTCTCTGGTTGCTGTCATGGCGGCTGGGCTTTCCGCCCAGCCAGAGTTGTCATTGCTCCATGTGCCGATCGGGGATATCGGCCATCTCGCGCTTCAGACAGTTGTAAGCATCGCTCTGCATCGTCATCGGCCTCGCTGGGAGTGGGTCTTGGGTCCCACTCCTAGAACATGTTGTAACGGTGAACACTCCCTGCTGGAGGGCTCCCTGGCATCCAGTGTGGAACCAGAGTTACATCTCTGCCTCAGTTTCCCCTAGTGAACTTTTAGTAAGCTCAGTGAGGCTTGTACACAGTGAACAATATATACAAGGGCTCTAGTTTATTGTATTAACTGCCAGACGTGGTAGGGAAACGCCTTCTCTTTCTGCTGTCAGTCCCTAGGCTTCTCCGCTCCCTGGGCTCTGCAGACCCTCCCCTGTGGCCTCAGGTGAGCCTGGAGAGCTCTGTCGTGCTGTCCTCTGAAGCATCCCATCTGTGTGCTGGGGCTGTTCCTTTCCCCGGGAGCCCCTGGGAGTAGCTGCTTACCTAGCTCCTCGTAGTTTCCTTTCTCTGTTCTAGGCTCCGGCCTGAACCATCCTAACTCTTTGAGGCCCAGGTGTTCCTGAGCTGGCTGCCAGCTACTTATCCAATCAGCCATCCACAGGTGGGTCTGGCTTGGCTTGTTCTCCTTAGCAGAACCTGACACAGGTGCCTGTCCCTTCAGAGGGCCACCCCAGGACAGGGCTTCACTCCTGCTGCAGCTGATAATTTGACCTGGCCCTAACCCTGCAGTACCTCGAGGTGCCTCTGCCTAGGTCACAGAACCGTGGGGTTAGGAGGGACCGCCAGGGTCATCTCATCCAACGCCCGGGCAAGGTGCAGGATTTGTTGTATCTAAACCACCCCAGACAGACGGCTCCAGCCTCCTTTTGAAAGCTTCCAGCAAAGGAGCTTCCACAACCTTTGTTGGCATCTGTTCCATTGTCCTCCTGTCCTGACAGGTAGGAGGTGTATCCTGAGATTTAATCTAAATCTGCTCTGCTGTAGTTCTGAACCCATGGTGTCTTGTCCTGTCCCCTTTTCTCTTTCTTATGGCAGCCTTTTAACTATCTGAAGACCACTGTCATGTCCTCCTTAATCTCCTCTTATCCAGACTAAACATACCCAGTTCCTTCAGCCTTTGCTCATATAGCTGCATTCCATCCTTTGATCATCTTTGTCGCTTGCCTCTGGATCCTTTCCAGTTTCTCTACATCCTTTCTATACAGTGATGACCAAAACTGGACACAGTACTCCAGCCTAGCAGCGCTGAATAGAGCGATACTATCACTTCCTGTGACTTGCATGCTATGCCTCTGTTAATCCAATTGAAAATTGCATTTGCCTTTTTTGCAACAGCATTGCATTGCTGACTCATGTGGAGGTTGTGATCCACCACAGCTCCCACATCCTTCCCCGCAGTGCTGCTGCCCAGCCAGTTGTCCCCCATTCTGTATTTGCGCACTTGGTTTCTCTTCCCTACATGAAGCACCTCACATTTGTCTTTATTGAATTTCATTGTGTTGTCTATAGCCCAGCTTCTCCAGTTAATCAAGATCCCTCTGAATTTTAGCTCTATCCTCCTAAGTGTTGGCAACCCGCCCTAGCTTTGTGTCATCTGAAAATTTGATCAGGATGCTCTCTCTTCCTACATCCAGGTCATTAATAAAGATGTTAAACACTGGACCCAGAACAGATCCCTGTGGAATCCCACTTGAGACCTCCTGACATCATTCCATTAATAGCTAATCTTTGTTTGTGGTTGTTTAACCAGTTATGTATCTACTTAGTAGTAGTTCTGTCGAGCCCACATTTCTCCAGTTTAGCTATCAGAATGTCACCTGGGACTGTGTCAAAAGACTTGCTGAAGTCCAGGTATACTATGTCCACTGCATTCCCCCAGCCACCAAACCAGTTACCCTGTCCAAGAAAGAAATCCAGCTGGTTTGGCATGATGTGTTCTAGGTAAATCCATGCTGGCTGCTAGTGATCACCCTCCATCCTCCCGGTATTTGCAAATTGAATGTTCTGTGCATGGCTCTAGTAGCTTCTCAGGTATCGATGTCAGGCTGACTGGTCGATTGTTCCCGGCTCCTCCTGTTCCCCTTCTTTTAAAGATGGGCCCTACGTTAGCCTTCTCCAGGCTTCTGGGACCTCTCCTGTCAGCCATGAGCTTGTAAATATCGTTGCCAGTGGCTCTGAGAGTTCTTCAGCTAATTCGTTCAGTACCTGGAGGTGAATAGCATCTGGCCCCGCTGATTTGAATTCATTCAGATTGGTCAGAAGATCTGACGTGTTCTTTACTTGTCCTGATCTGCCTCCTTTCCCCTTGATTGTCTGTGATAACTTTGCTGGTCGTCTGGTCACCTGTTATTTTTTGTGAGAAGACTGAAGCAAAGTAGGCATTGAGCAACTCTGCCTTCCTCTCATCTACCGTTACCAGCTCACCTTCTCCACTGAGCAGCACACCATGCCATCCTTGATTGTTCTTTTTTGTCTGACAGATTTGAAGAGCCCTCCCCCCCCCC
>NW_020695209.1:15595-18394 GCF_002925995.2 Terrapene triunguis
GATTGTTCTTTTTTGTCTGACAGATTTGAAGAGCCCCCCCCCCCCCCCCCCGCCTCTAACATTCCTTGCTTTGTAACTCATTCAATTGCTCACCCTTTGTCATTTCCCTTTAGTTGATGCACAGGCCACATGATTCCTGTCCAGTTAATTTTGAGAATAAGCTTTTGCCACTATCTGGATTTGTTACCGCTTTCCTGATGCCATCTCTTTCCTGGCCAGTCTTTCCTGGCTGTGTATTCCTAGGTAGTTCCTGTTTCTGGTACGGGAAGAGAAATCACAGGCTATTGTGCCTTAATTATGCTGTCATTTCGGGTTCCCCGCCACCTTCCCCGCTGGTGGGTTTTATTACTGCTTCCCAGTGCAGGGTACTCACTAGATTTCTGAACTTCCCGGCATTTGTTCCCCTGCAATCTGAGCTCTTTGTGCAGCAGTGTTCTGAGATGGTCTGTTCCTCGCTGTGTTTAATTCAGTCAGCTTGGGGTCAAAGTGCCCAGCTTCCCTCTCGCTGTCTTGCTCTCAGGCAGCTCCTCGCTACCCATAGGCAGGGCTTTTCCAGGCTGAGTTCCTGGTGCTCTGCAGTGCTACGCTTTCTTCGGTGGAGTTTTCTTTGAGAAAATAGATGAAGACAAGACAGATCCTGGTGACTTTCATGCCATTTGGGATCCTGTCAGAGGAACGATGCAACAGCCACTAGACTAGATGAGCAAAATGCTGATGCCTCAGGAACTCCTGATACTGTTGGAGAGCAATTGAGGAGATGACTCTGTATAATCGGCTACCAGCAGCCAACGCTAGAGTGGGGAAGCAAGGCAATTCGCTAATGCAGAGTCCATCCGTCCTTGACACAGAACTCGGCGAGAGGGAGATGCCATGTGTGGGACTTGCATGCTAGTCGGAGGGTGGTCCTACTCTCTCTCCCCCAACGGGCCGTGCAGTGGAGGGAGTTCTCTCCATGTCTGCGCACCTTCAAAATTCAGTGCAAGTTTTTACCTCTGTTCGTAATGGTTGTGGGTCTGGCTGCCTTCTCTCCTCCCTCCATTGCCTGGACACCTCAGCACGCACCTTATTCTCCATCTCTCTGAGCCGTGTAGCTGCATGTTAGACATTCAGGTGGGAGGCTCCAAAGCTCTACACAACTCCACCCTCCTGCGTCTCCTCACCCTGTCCCCCTCAGCCTCCCCATTCTGCCAAAAGCTCCTTCACCTCCCCCGGTCTCTCCTCTGCCCCCCAGAACAGCCTCTCCATCCATCCCTGCACCTCTGTAATGTTAGGAGAGATGTGCATGGGGGAAACTCTGCTCTTGGGGCCAGGGGCATGGGCTGGCTGGGCCAGGGAGCTGAGGGGCCCATGCTGGGAGAATGGGGACCCAGGATCATGGGCCTGTGCTGGGAGAGTCTGCTCTGTTTTTCAGCCAGTGATTTTGGGCTGTTCCTTTCGGATGAGGACCCGAAGAAGGGGATTTGGCTGGAAGCTGGGAAGGCTCTGGACTACTACATGCTCCGCAATGGGGTAAGTGCCCAGTCCCCGCGCGTCCCTCCCCAAGCTCTGCACTATGACGTGCCCTGCAGTGCAGTACGTGCCTCTACTGCCCCCAGCCCCAGGGCAGGGTTACTCGTGCTTCCTTAGAGGTTTTTAAGGCCCGGCTTGACAAAGCCCTGGCTGGGATGATTTAGTTGGGAATTGGCCCTGCTTTGAGCAGGAGGTTGGACTAGATACCTCCTGAGGTCCCTTCCAACCCTGATCGTCTATGATTCTATGCTCGGCAGTGCCTGGTGCAGCCTGCTCCATAGCCCTGGGTACTCCCTCCCGTCTCCCTGGCATGGCTGTTCCTCAGGGGTGGGCGGGATTCCCTAGTACAGAGGGGAGGGCGTGGTGACCACATGCCCCTGCGGGCATGCCCGGACGCTGGCGCTAACACCGAGCGCCTGTGCTGCAGGACACCATGGAGTACAAGAAGAAGCAACGTCCGCTCAAGATTCGCATGCTGGATGGGACGGTTAAAACAGTCATGGTGGACGACTCCAAAACGGTCACGGACATACTCATGACAATCTGTGCTCGGATTGGTAAGGGACGGAGCACCGCCCAGGCCAGAGCCGGGGGCAGGATGGGAGGTGGCGATGTCTTGCTTGAGGAGGTGGGGGGGAATGAGGGGATGTTGCCTAGCTGTTGGGGGGCGAGAGGATGGGGAGGGGGCATTGCCTGGCATGGGGTGAGGGTGGAGAAGGGGCGTTGCCCGGCCTGGGGGGGTGCGGGGGCAAGAGGATGGGGAGGGGGCATTGCCGGGCTGTGGGGGGTCGGGGAGAGTGGGGGGCAGTGCCTGCATGCAGGTAGGGGGTGCTGTCATTCAGGGGCACTACCCCGGCAGGCGGTGTCTGTGCCCCATAGGGCGTATTGCAGGGATGCTGAGCTGGGCAGGGGGAGCTCCGTGTTCTCGGGGGGCTCCCCAGCCTGTGGCTGCCAGGCAGGCTGTGACGGGCACTGCGCTGTCTGCCCCTGCAGGCATCACCAATCACGACGAGTACTCGCTGGTGCGGGAGATGATGGAGGAGAAGAAGGAGGAGATCACCGGCACTCTCAAGAAGGACAAGACCTTGCTGCGGGATGAGAAGAAGATGGAGAAACTCAAGCAGAAGTTGCACACGGACGATGAGTGTACGGACCTGCCCTGTGCTGGGGGCAGGAGGGGTGGGGCCAGCCCGCACTGCAGGCAGCGAGTGGGCAAGCGGGCGCCGTGGGGGGAGGTCAGTCTTGGGGGTGGCCGGTGCTGTGGATGGAGAGAGGTCACGGTGGGAGTGG
>NW_020695209.1:18494-19259 GCF_002925995.2 Terrapene triunguis
CAGCGAGTGGGCAAGCGGGCGCCGTGGGGGGAGGTCAGTCCTGGGGGGGGCGGGTGGGGGGGGGGGGGGGGGGTCAGGGGGGGGGGGGGGGGGGGGGGTCGCCCCTGCATAGTGTGTCTCAGTGCCCTGGGTCAGTCAGTCTGTCCCTCCCAGCCCCGTGCCCTGGGCTGGGACTAGCTGTGGGGCCAGCGTTCGGCCCTGCTCACATTCTATGCTCTCGGCAGTGAACTGGCTGGATCACGGGCGAACGCTGCGCGAGCAAGGTATCGACGACAGCGAGACGCTGCTGCTGCGACGCAAGTTCTTCTACTCCGACCAGAACGTGGACTCCAGGGACCCTGTGCAGCTCAACCTGCTCTACGTGCAGGTACCCACCCCCCAGCCTGCTCCCTGCCACCACAGCGTAGCTCGTGACCCTTTCCCCGCTCCCCAGGCCATGCCGGTTCTCTCCAGCCTCAGCCCCGTGCTGCTCAGGGCTGGTGTCCTGGCCACAATGCTCTGGGGCATTGCAGTGCGGATTGCGCGCTGTTACCTGGTGCAGGGCAGCTCTCCATGGCTGGGAGCCGGCGCTCTGCTGGTCGATTGCTCTCCGTGGCCGCTGACAGGAGACTAAGAAGGACTTGGCTTAGTTTGGAGCAGGAGAGATTTAGGCCCTGTCTACACTAGCACTTATGTCAGCAAAAGTCATGTCACTCAGCCTGTGACAAACACCCCCTCATGTGCCCAGCGCTCGGTCGGCGGGAGACGCTCTCCCCCGACACAGCG
>NW_020695210.1:0-16772 GCF_002925995.2 Terrapene triunguis
CTCAAATATGAGAGAGCCCCTTCCTCCTGGTTCTGGGCTCTCACAGGAACTAAGATCTCACATCATTTTAAAAATCAGAGCTGCATCTCAATCCTGATATGTATCATCCCTTGCCATTCCAGTCCTGTTCCTCCTGCTGGCATTGCTCAACCTTTGCGGATGCAGCTCACCCCTGCCCTGTAGCAACAGCTACTATTCCAGTCCTGAGCAGAGACTGCTATTCCAGAAAACAGTTGTGGTTCTTTGTGGGCACTAGATACACTCACAAACATTTATGTATTAGGTCCTAATATATAAATGTCTGTGAGTGTATCTAGTACCCACAAAGAGCTAGGCCAATGGGTACGCAGAGGTCTTCCAGGGGATACATCAACTCATCTAGATATTTTCCTAGTTTTACAACAGGCTACATAAAAAGCACTAGCAAAGTCAGTACAAACTAATATTTCAAACAGACAATGACTTGTTTGTACTGGTCTATATACTACACTCTGAAAAGTAAGTACAATATTTAAATTACAATTGATTTAATCATGAGAAAGTCAGCAATTTTTCAGTACTAGTGTGCTGTGACACTTCTGTATTTCTGTCTGATTTTGTAAGCAAGTAGTTTTTAAATGAGGTGAAAGCTGGAGTATGCAAGACCAATCAGACTGCTGAAAGGGGTACAGGAGTCCGAGAAAGGATGAGAACCACTGTAACTAGGCCACTACTCTGCCATGCCCTGTGTTACAAGTGTTTGCTTTGTCTCTATGCTGACCTGTTAATAGTGTCCAGGTATGGGCAGTGTCTGCTGCGCCGGTCCTCGGGATCAAATCGGCCATATCTCACTGGAATAAAGACCCACACAAATGGATTAGAAACAACTCCAGCATCACTCCCAGGGGCTAAGGAATTAACAGTTTTCCTGAAGTGGTACCTGCCACTGAAAAGCAACGCTTCAGAGACAGAAACCCCAGAACCACATGGCATTTCCTCAGGAGAAAATAACCCACACAGGCTGCTGGGAGCATGACACCAGCACTTTGTACTCTGTTAAGGCTGCCTACATGAGAACACTAGTTACACTGACTAGAGAACCTGAACTGGGGTGAGAACTAGCTTGAGAACCGACCTCTCCCCTTGTTCCTCACGTGGGTTAAAGTATTTCCTCCTAAAATCAAACCTTCAATGCTCAGAACCTCGCACCTGGGGATGGCAAAGCGAGGTGAGTATCACCAGCCCCATCTCCACCACAGGGACACAGAAGCACCAAACGGGGGAAGGAATTTGACTTTGGTCAGCGGGTCTGGCAAGAGCTAGAGCAGAACCCAGCTCGGACAACCGTCACCAAAGCGACTTCGGCTGTTCGCTGCCCCGCGCCCGGCCAGCGGCGGCTCCAGCAGATCGCTCTGGCCCAGCCCATGGTGGGCCCAGGGGAGTCGGGGCTCTGAAGCAAGAGAGGCCGGAGCATGGGCCGCGGGGTGCCCAGCACTGACCAGTCCCAGCCACGGCTCAGGGACCCCCACCCCCCCCGCCCCACCGCCCCCCCCGGGCCCCCCGCCGCCGCCACCTGTCGGCTCCGGCTCCGACTCCGGCTCCTCCTCGGCCTCGCGCTCCCGCTTGACGCGGGGCGGACCGTCCTCGGGCTCGCGCTTCACCCGGACCCGCTCGGGCTCCGCCTCGCGCTTCCCTCGGGAGGAGCCGCGCGACCCCGCCGGCTCCCGCTTCACCCGGCCCGAGGCCGAGCTCCGCGGGGACGGCCGGGACTCCCGCTCCCGCTTCACCCGGCCGGACATCCCGGGCCGCTCCAGCCACTACTGCGCATGCGCGGAGTGACAGACGCAGCCGCACGCGCGTACACAGGCCAGCGGCACCTTTGCCCTCCCCACACGCATGTGCAGTAGCAGACGCATGCGCACAGCCGTCCAAAGGGAGGCGCGAGGATCAGTTTGGCGCCTGCGCACTCTTACGGCGTCCCTTCGCGCATGCGCATTGGTTGCTGTCCAGCCAGTGTTTGTGGGATGGGCCGACCGCCGGTCTTCTCGGAGTTCCTATTTAAAGAGACAGTCTCCCCTTTATGCAGCGATCATTGGCAATGGCAGCTTGGGGCTTTGTGGCCTCACTCTGCTCCCCAGAGGGCTGGTGTCTCGTGTCTGTGCTGCTGCCCCTTGCCCTGCCCCCAGCGTCTGATCCCTGCAACCCTGGCATGTCTCCTAAAGCCCCAGCTCCTGGAGTCCAGTGACGGGGTGAGGATCTGGGCTCTCGTGGAAGACCTTGTGTGTGGGGAGAAAAGCCAGAAAACGTGAATCCCGAGGCCTGACAAGCCGCAAGGCCACGGAAGCCAACTGCAGCAGTTACTGATTTTAAAATCTCATGATTGTTAAGCCAAGCTCATGATTTATGAAGGCCTGAAATTGCCAACACAGCAATAGGCATTGCAGCCATGTCGGCCCCAGGAGATTAGAGAGATGAGGTGGGGGAGGCAATATCTTTTATTGGACCAACTTCTGTGACAGAGACAAGCTTTCAAGCTACACCAAGCTCTTCTGCAGGGCTGGGAAAGGCACTTCCAGCGTCACAGCTAAATACAAGGTGGAACCGATTCTTTGGCATAAGCAGTTAACACCTTGTGACGCTCTGAGTTGGTTTCCCAGACCTGAAGACGAGCTCGGTGTGGCTCAAAAGCTTGTATCTCTCACCAGCAGAAGCTGGTCCAATAAAACATATTACCTTGTCTCTCAAATCTATTATTGTTTAGCATTGGCATTACATTCACACCCAGAGGCTTTGACTTAGGTCTGGTCTACACTAGAAAATTAAATTGGTTTAACTACTTCGCTCAAGGGTGTGAAAAATCCACACATTCCCCCTCTCCCCCCAAATGGCGTAGTTAAGCCAACCTAACCCCCAG
The DNA here is from genome assembly GCF_002925995.2 of Terrapene triunguis. NCBI lineage: Eukaryota > Metazoa > Chordata > Testudines > Emydidae > Terrapene > Terrapene triunguis. The sequence continues at coordinate 2,894 of NW_020695210.1, forward strand.
TGTAGACAGCACTAGGTGGACGGAAGAATTCTTCTGGGGACCTAACTGCTGCCCCGTGGGGAGGTGACTAACGGGAGAACCCCTGCTGTGGGGTGGGTAGTGTCTACACTGAAGTGCTACATTTGAGTGTAGACAAGCTCTGAGACGAAGTTGCCTTTATGCAGGGATGGCCATAGCCTCCCAATTCCGCGGGTGCGCTATGTCCGCCCCACACGCACCCTGGCGCAGCGGCTCTGTGCTGCAGGGCTGGGCCCGGCCCCCTGCTTTGCAATCTGGCGCACAGGGTGGCAGTGCCACTGATGGAGGGGCAGCCAGGCCAAATCTGAGGGAGCGGGGTCACAGCACCACTGAGGGTTGGCGCTCTTGATTTCTGGGGGTGCAACTGAACCTATGAGCCCCCGGGCTAAAGGCCTGCCGTGACATAACCTCCCTCTGCACAGATACAATATCCAACGCGGACCGCCTGGCGCACGGCTCTGCCCTGTGGCTTCTCACCCTAGGGTGTCAAACGCTCCCACCTCATTTGGCGCTGGTGTGCCAGTGACGGGGGCAGTGCAAAGGTGACTCAGAAGTGGGGGGCACTGCGCAGAGCTCGGTGTGGGGGTGCGAGGCACGGGGCGGGGGGTGAATGCACAGGTACAGGGTGGTGTTGGGTTGTAGGGGGTATGGGGGGGACACAGGGATGGGGATGAGGGTGAATGGTCTCTGCTCCAGGGGGGTGCAGGTGCCTGCCCCGGGTAGGGGGCGGCCCTAGGGAGACGCGGGGGGCTGGTCCCGGGGTGGGAGGCTCCGGACCGGGGACTGGGGCCGGGAGGCTGATCCCGGTCTGGAGGGGCTGGCCCCGGGGACGGGGGGGCCTGACCAGGTGCGGAGGAGCCGGGGTCTGAGTCAGTCTCTCGCGGCTCCCCGCGCTCGGCCGGGCGGGGCCGGGGGCGGGTCTCAGGGCCCCGGCGCCGCCGCTCTCCGGCGCTGGGCGAGGCGGGGGCCGATGGACGCGGGGCCGGAGGCGGAGCGGGGCCCGGCCTGGGGCGGCTGCCGGCCGGGGGGGCGGCTCGACATGAGCCACGGCTTCGTGCGGCACATCCGGCGGAACCAGGTCGCCAGGTACCGGCCCGGACCTCCGGGACCGGACCCTGCCCCCCGAACTCCCCGGGACCGGACCCCGGATCTCGGGACCGAACCCTGCCCCACCAGGACCGGACCCCGGATCTCCCGGCACCGGCACCTGGCCCGGACCCCGCCCCCTTGGATCTCCAAGGCCCGGACCCTGTGCGCGGACCCCCCCCCCAGCCCCGGCCCCCGCCCCGGGGCCGGGACTCCTGGTCCTTGCCCCCAGGGAACCCCCCCCCCCATGAGACCCCCCCGCCCTGCAGCCCCCCCCCCCCGACAGCAAGGGTTGGGGGAGCTGGACCCTCACTGGGTGCAGGCCTGGGAGACCCCGGCTGGGGGGGCTGGTATTCAACCCCCTCCCAGGTCACGCCTGCCCCCACCCTGGCACATTTCGGGTCAAGGGCATGGCATCTGTGTACCAGCCCTGCCAGTTCTCTGTTCAGCTGTGGAGCCTCCGGGGCTGGGTGGGAATGGGACCCCAACTACTAATGCAAACAGCAAGCAGGACGCCTCTCTCTAGCTGGGTGAAAAGGGTAGGTGCCTATCCCCCATCCCCCTCTGCAGATAACCTGTAAGGGGGGGGGCACTGGAGAACAGGGTAAGATGGGGCAGGTACCCCCCCCCCCCCCCCCCAGCACCAGCCCCTCGCCCTGCCACAAGGCCTATGCAAACACGCCCCACGTGCACCCCCCTAGGTGTGGCAAATCAATGGCATCTCCAGGCAGGCCTGTCCCGGCTCCCAGCCCCATACCCAGCTGCAGCCCCAGGCCTCACTCTCCTCCCCATCAGGGACGACTACGACCGGGAGATGAAGCAGGCCAAGGAGAAGGTGAAGAAGAGGCACACACCGACCCCGCCCCGGCCCAGGAAACCCGACCAGCAGGTGTACCACCCCTGCCGGAGAAGTGAGCACAGCTGGCGCCCTGCTTTCTGTGCTCCCACTGGGGAGCGGATGGGGCATGTGTACAGCAGAGTGGGGGCGCCTCCCCCTCAGCCCTCATTGGGGGGGCTGCCCAGGCGTTGTTAGCTCCTGTGCTGATCCAAGTCATTGAGTTTGGTGGGGGCGAGTCCAGAATCCCCCCAGCACCGTGTCTGCACCTTTGGTGCGACGGGCGTCAGTTCCAAGGGGCGGCTGACCGACCAGCCAGGTTTGGGCCGTGGCCAGGCTGAGGGATCAGATGGGGACAGGCCTGGCATGCCCAGCCCTTTCCTTGGTCACTGGCAGCGCCACAGAGCAGGGGTTTAACCACGCGGTCCCTTCGCCCAGAGCCCTGGGTCCAAATCCCAGTGACGGTCGCCCGCAGGACCTGGCTCTGGGCCTCCTAACTGGTGCCCATCCCAGTCCAAAGATGATCACGATTGGCCACTTCTGCTTAGCAGGATTCTGAGGGGCTGCGGGTCGGGATTCAGGGGCACTGGCAGAGCTGGTGGGGAGCCCAGGGCTGAGCTAGCAGGGGGCTGCGGGTCGGGATTGAGGGGCAGCAGCAGGGCTGTGGAGTGGGGATCCCAGGGCTGAGCTAGCAGGGGGCTGCGGGTCGGGATTGAGGGGCATTAGGTCAACGCCCCTTAAATCTGATGGATTCCTGGTGCCAGGTTCAAGGACTCCATTTCCAGACTGCTGCGTCCATGCCCTGTTTTCTCTGGGTGGGTGCAGGCACCGCCTGGCCACACTCCCCTCATCGGCTCCCTTACGCTCCCCAGGTCGAGCTGACCCAGCCTGCGGCCTGGAGTACGAGGGGTCTAGCGAGAGCAGCTCCAGCACAGAGCCAGACCCCCGCGGCACAGAGCTCTTCTGCCTAGAGTATGAGGCCGACAGCGGCGAGGTCACCTCGGTCATTGTACACCAGGTATGTGCCTGGCAAACCAGGCAGGGGGTGGCAGGAGAACAGGGCGGCAGGGAGGGGATCTCCTGGCAGGAGAGGGTGGGAGCTAGTAGGGAGCGCTCTCCCCCTGTGTCAGTGCTGACCCCAATGACTGAGCGAGGTGTTAAGGGGCCTGGGCTGCAGGGAGCAGGGCAGGGGCTCAGCTCAGGGAAGAGGGTTATGGGGTGCAGCAGGGGGCGCCGTGCTGCAGGGGGTGGAGTAGGGGGCACTGTGCTGTGGGGAGCAGGGCGAGGGCTCAACAGGGGACGCTGTGTTGTGAAGACTGGAGCGGAGGGTGCTGTGCTGTGGGGAGAGGGGTGGGGGGCTCAGCAGGGGGCTGGAGTGGGGTGGGCTGTACTGTGGGGAGGCAGGTGTAGGGTTTGGCAGGGGGCGCCGTGTTGTGGGGACTGGAGCGGAAGGTGCCGTGCTGTGGGGAGGAGGTGTGGGGCTTGGCAGGGGGCACCGTGTTGTGGGTAGCAGGGTGGGGGGCTTAGCGGGGGGGGGCGTGGGGCAGGGGGCGGGGCGGGGGGGGGGGGGGGGGGGGGGCTCGGCAGGGGGCGCCGTGGTTTGGGGAGTGGGGCAGTTGCTTGACGGGGCCCCGTGATGCGGAGAGCAGGGTAGGGGGCTCAGCAGGGGGTGCTGTCACTCCTAGCATTCTGTGTGGTCCCTCCATCCCGTTGGTGTCTCTCGCCCTCTCCCCTTGCTCCCCCGTCTCTCCGGGGGCAGAGGGCACCTCCACATGCCAGCTGCCGGCCCAGCGGCCCTCCCCTTCTACAGACAGGAGCCAGGGCCCGCAGACCCCATGGCAGAGGCTGCAGCCAGCGCAGAGTGACAGGATTGTCCGGCTGGGGCATGCTGGGGCCCTAGCACATGCTGCCTGGGGCGGTGCAGGGAGCTGGCGCTCAGCTGCTCGCTCCGCCAGGAGGGAGGGCTGGGCGCATGCGGGAGCTGGGTGGCAGGAGTTTCCGGAGCTGATGCAGGCCCTGCCCCTCTCACTGCAGGACGACAGCCCTGAGGAGGTGACGGAGAAGGTGTGTGCCCGGAGCCCACTGGAGCCGCCCCTGCGTGAGGCCCTGAGGCAGCGGGTGCAGGAGGAGCTGCGGAAGCGGCGGGCGAAGCGCTGAGGCCTGTGGTGGCCGTGCTGGGTGGGGAGCTGGGCGCAGAGTGAGAGCTGCGACACCCTGGCTGGGGGTGTTGGAGGCTGTGGCCCCGGGGAGCGAGAACCCGGCTGCCCCAAGCTCCCACAGACTTGCTGAACGGGTTTGTTCCCTGCCGCTCCCAGCCACCCCCAGCAGCCAGGGCCCAGCGCTGGTGCCCCCAGAAGGAGCTGGCTGCTAGGTAGGGATCCTGAGCGGGGCGGCCTGGGGGTCCTGGGAACTGGGGCAGATGAAGCCCTGGGCACAGCCTGGCGGGGAGGAGTCTTGCCCAGCCTGGTAATGCCTGGAGGGTGCACCGGTGCTGACAGGCCCCATGAAGCCACTCTGCCCTCATGGTCCTCCAGCCTCCCCTCCCCCAGGATCCCCCCGCCCCCTCTCCCCTCAGGGTCCGCCCACCCCCACCCTCCCATCCCCCTAGGGTCTCCCTGCCCCCATTCCCCCTGGCTTCCCCGTCAACCTGCCCCCTGACTTCCATGCCCCCAGGGTCTCCCATCCCCATTCCCCCAACTCCCACCTCCTGGGGTCCCCTGTCCTCCATTCTATGGGTGGCTGAGCTGCTCCCTGTTCTGGCTCAGTTCCCACGGGGGGCTCACACCCAGGCAGACTGTCTTGTTTAAGGGAGCTCTATGGCTGGTTGAAGGTGCCAGGCTGTTGGCCAGCATACAGCACGGGACCTGGCAGCTGGGGCGGTGGCCAGAGGGCACCGGGATTGGGCTGGTCCCTGAGAGGTTCCCATGGGCCCCATACCCCCACCCAGGCAGGAATGTGCCACTGAGCCCTTTAGGGGACGCCCTGTGTCCTGGGTGGGGGAACCGGCCGAACCCCATTGGATCTGCCCTATACGCATGGTGGAACCGCCCCCTCGGCGCCGGGCTGCGTCAGGCATCTCGGCTCTAGTGCCTGTTGGCCCCGGGGCGCTGGAGAAATGAATGAGCCCCGTGCTCCAGTGCCATGGCCAGCCAGGCCTGCCCCAGGGAGCTCTCGGCACCAGGACCGCAGGGCCCTGTGCTCGCGGCACCAATAAATGTCCTGACAAAACAGAACTGGGCTGTGTAGTAACAAGCATTCCTGTGCGACCCCTGCCTGGATGGGGATCGCTGGGGCCACGCCCTGGGGGTGTTCTAGCCCCTGACCCCCTTTGTCTCCCGGGCGTCAGAACTGGGGAGGGCGCGGTCCTCGACTCATCCTCGCCCCTCCCCTGAAATGGACAAGTCTTATCAGCCTGGCCCAGGTCACCCAGCAGAGCTAGGAATGGGCCCCGCTCCCCTGAGCGCCAGCCTGGTGCCCTCGTCGCTACGCAATGCTGACCCCTGGCGTGTGATTTCATCTGACTGCTGCCACGGCCCCGGCGAGCGCTGCACACGCCAGCAGCTCTTCCTTCCCCCCCGGGATCTGGAGAGGCAGTTCGGCTGCTGTTCCGCCCCCTGAGTTGGTGGGGAAACTGAGGCGCAATGAGCGGAAATGACTCGGGCCAGCTCAGGCAGCCGGTCAGCAGCACAGCTGGGAACGGAACCCAGGAGTCCAGCTTCCCTGTCCTGAGCACTGAGCAGGAGGCAGTTCTTGTGCTGCCCAGTCCCCCGTGGTGTTAGGTCGCCTCTCCACCAGGGCCCCCCCCTTGGAGGACAGCTCGCCCCCTGCACTCACTCCCACACCCATCGGCCACCTCCCCCGAGGGCAGAGAGGTGGGGCCACCTGAGGGAGGGTATAATTCCCACTAGGGCCTGCTCTGGGGCAGGGCGACTCATCCGCTTCTCTGGCACGTCGGGTGTGGGGGGCAGTAATCAGTTTTCGCTGAGCCCAGAACTCGCATGAGCCTGAAGGAGAAGATTCTTGCCCCCAAGGCAGGTTGGTAGATGGGCCTGCATGGAGAGTTGTTCCCTTTAAATGGAGCAAAACCCTCCCATGTGCACGTCTCTGTTTGAACCAGGTTCTAGCAGTTTAACTTCAGAGGATTGGGAACTGGTTCAAGCTGACATGCAATCAGTGTGTCCTCACGGGGGCGACGCTGGTTTCACTAAACTGGCACAAATCGCGGGCGGGGGGCTGCCTTTTCATTGTGTGGCGTCCCAGGCACTGCCACAATCCAGATACTCAGACAATCCCGCAAACCTTTCTGTGCCTGGGTCACTTTCAGACCCTGCTCATGTCTAGCTACGCACAGAACGACCCTGCCACTGAGCTCAAAGCGCTTGCAATGGGCGCCATGACTATCCCCATTTTACCAAAGAGGAAACTGAGGCACAGGAGGGGAAAGCCCAAGGGTCACCCAGCAAACCCGTGGTCTAACCACTAGCCACATGGCTTTCCTGAAATTAAAGGGAAGAGAATAGTCACCTTTCCTGCAGTGGGATTGGACCATGCAGCCATTTGCACACAATGGTTGCATGGCCAAATACTTGTCCTTCTGTCACGTTCTTGCAGTAATGGGGGTCTGCGGGGTGGTGGGAGCTCTGGGAGGCACACCGGTTTCACACAGAAAGGTGGTCTTCGGGTGTCTGTTTACCATTCAGAGTTTACAGCCGCAGTGTCCGAGCCGGACCCCGCCCGCTGGATGTATTTCTGCGGCCTGCGTGGCACGTTCAAATCCTGCGGCATCTCGGTCTTCGTTTGAACCGCAAAGGGAATGTCCAGCCAGCGGGGTAGTGCAGAAACCCCTGAAAACGTGCCCTGTGAGATAGCATTGCCTACCTGAGTCTGCAGAGAGCCTGAAGCAAGGGCTCGGAGAGCTGCGAACGCTGCACTGAGCCCAGTGTTGACTCCAAAGCCCATTGATGGCACTTTCAGTGTCTGTGTTCGGTGTCCTATTGCGGATCCTTCGAGCAGCTGGACGGGGGGGCACTCCCGGGTGGCAACGGCTGACGGGAAGAACGGGAAAGATGCACTGTGCTAAGGGAGCGGGGGAGAGAAATGGGGCAGGGCTGGCCTCCAGGGAAGCAGAGGCTCCTATCAGGCCATGCTGGATGCGACAAGAAGGGCCTAGGAATAACTATGAGAGTTGCTACCTGCAGGCCACGTTCTCCCCCATCTCTGTGCAGCTCCCCTTGGCGTCAGCAGCGGCTCTGAGGGGGCCAGGGTATCCCAGGGCCATGGCCAGGCCATGGAACGTGGCATCCAACCATGTCCACCAAACGAGCTTGTCAGCCGAGGTTTGTAACAAGCCTGCGCCCGTCGCTGCCCCCAAACGCTGCTGTGAATCCAGGGCTCTAGACTGCTGCCAAGTGCACGGTGCGTAACCAACTGGGCCCCAGGGGATCCGGGCTCGTTCTGGCGCCGGTCATCCCGGAGCAGCCAGGGGTTCTCTCGGATGGGTTTGGAGATGGGTTATTTGCCTGATATCCCCTGTGCCTGCGGGCGCGTGGCAAGCTGTGGGAAGGACCCAGCTGTCCTAGGCTCTCTTACCCATGAGAAGCACTCTCCTGTTTCACAGCCCTGGAGCCACAAGGCCTCTAGCCACAGCTCGGGTCCAGGGGGAGTGACCCCCCCCCTCTAGGCAGCCCATCTCAGCCCTGCTTGGGGGGATGCCCTCTAGGGAGCAGAGGGGATTCAGCCCATGGCCTTCCTGCTGGGACTAGCAAGGAGGGGTGACACCTGCCCTGCTACGACCTGCACCAAGTCCCCTCAGGCTCCCTTTACACAGCAGCCACCCAACGGGCAGCATGGGACAGATTCGAACCCAAGGGTGAGGGGATCTGAGTGTAGGGCAGAGCATGACACCCACCGCTGGGAATCTGCAGCGCCTGCCAGCCAGGGATCCCCAGCCACTGCATGCAGGAGCGACCTAGCTGCACAGGGCAGTGCTCTCTCCTCCAGGCTACAGCTGGGGAAACTGAGGCACGGAGTGGGGAGTGGTGTGTAGAAGGTCACATAGTCTGTGGTAGCGATGGGGCTAAAGCCCAGGAGCCCTGAGTCCCAGCCCCTTTGCTCCAGCCCACCAACACGCTGACTCCTGGAGCTGCTTTGAGCTGGGACCTGATGAATTTCCATTTCGCTCCCCCCATCCTCACCCCAGTCTGCTGTCAGCAGCGTCCCCGCCCAGCTGCCCTGCTCCTCGCGGCTCTCGTTCACCCCGCTACCCTGGCAGCAGCACGGCCCAGAAACCTACAGCCAGTGGGGAACGGGCCCTGGGTTGTCAGATCCATGGTCTCCCATCCCAGGGCCTGCGGCCACCAGGGTAGGAGTGATTTTGGGAATAACCAGGGGACTTGTTTATAATCTCCCAGGCTCGGCTGTGGTGTATCTCCAGATCCGAGATTAGCCCCCTTCCCGCTGGCTGGGATGTTGGGGCTCCAAGGGTGATGTGGGTAACCGACAATGCAGTCGTGGCTGCTGGCTTGGAGGCAGTGGCAGATTAGTCACTGGGTCAATGGAGCCCGTGCCCAGGGACCCTGGCCAATTAGGGGGGACAAAAAAATGGGCAATCCCATGCCCCGACTCACTCCGCCTGCCCACCCAGCGCTCCTGCCGGGGAGCAGGGGAAGCCCCCACATCCCAACCTCATTTCCCTGGCAGGAGAATGTGGGGGAGGGGACCCCACTTGCTTTGGTCCAGGGCCCCACAAAAGCTTAACCCGCCTCTTCTTGGAGGCCTGGGGTCAGCGCTGGCAGGGTCCTGGAGGGCAGAGAGGGTGAGTCGCAGGCTGCAGGCTTCTCCAGACCTAGGGAAGGCCCGAAAGCAACCGGTGCCCCCCTGACACCCATAGGATTGTGGCTGAAGAGGGATTGTGTGGTGGGGGATGGGGCCTGATCCTCGCCCTCATCATCTGGTTTACATGGCTGGCAGGATGGGGCAAGGCCCCTGACCCCAGCACTTGGCAGGGAGAGGCGTCACTGCCGGCATGGCCACAAGATCTCGCCCACACGGAGCTGGTGGCACGGGGCAGCACTGAGGTTGGGTGGATCATTTCCAGCCTCTCCTGGAGGCGGAAAGCTTCTGGGCTAGACATGCCAAACCTGTGGAAAAAACGCAGAAATTGGGCTTGTTTTTGGCTTAATTGGCTTGTGAGTTGCTTGTTGGCTAGTTTGGAGCTTGTAGCTTGTTGTAGTTGCTTCTTTTGTTTTATTAGCTCCCAGCAAAGGGGGGGGGCAAGCAGGGTCAAGGGGGGGAGAGAGTCAGGGGTGCACAGCAGGCCCCAGACTGCACGCCGGGGGGATCTAGTCACATGGAGTGTTGGGGTTCTTAGGGATTGGCTTGTTTTGGCCTTGACTTGATGGGACTAGCTTGATTTTGGGCTTATTGTGAAAGTCGAGGTGCTTAGTTACTGCGGGAAAGTTGGCAACTGTGTTCTGGGCTGATCCACTGCCAGGCTGTTTGTCTGGGGATGGTTGGATCCATTGGGGCGGAGGGGAGCCAGCAGCCAGGGGGGTGTTAAGGATGGTGCACAATGTGAGCAGGGCACCCCAGAGTGCATGGCAGGGCCAGGGGCACCAGCCCTGTGCAGCTCCCACCCGCTCTGTGGTAATATCTGTTCCTCCTTTTCCTGAATCTGCGTGGGATACGAACACCCCCCTGGCTGCAGCCCAGGCTCCTGACCTCAGACCCCAAAGGCCTGGACTCAGCCTAGAGCCAGGATTTGGACCCCGAGCTGGGACCCCTAATTCAGGACTTGGACCTGTGGCAGGCCCCCCAGTATTCCCCCCCCCCCCCCGACCTGTGCCGAGGACAGGACTCGAACCTGCAACACAGGAATTCCCGAGGGAGGGGAAACATTGACTCCCCCTCCCCATCTCAGAGATGGGTCAGTCCAGCCTGACCCCCCCATCATTCAAACGTCAAACCCCGCCCCTTCTCAGGGATCCCTGTCCGTCGTAGAAGCCCCGCCCCGTCCGATAGAGCTCCGCCCCAGCCCCCTCCGCTCTATTGTCCCGGCTGCGGTCGCTTCGCGCTGCATGGCGGGAGTTGTAGTCCTGCACTGGGATGGCTCGGAAACGACAGCTCCCGTCGGGCCTTGCGCGCCGCGGTCAGCTGCGCGGGGGCGGGGCCGGCCTGGCCCCTTAAAGGTCCGTGTGGAGCCGGCAACCCCGGCGCGCTGGGGCCGGGACGGGAGGCTGCGGCGGGGAGCGGGTAAGAGACCCTCCCCCCCCCTTGGTGGGAACGCGCCCGGCCCCCTTCCCCCACAGACCCGGATCTGCCCCCCAGAGACCCGGGTCCCTCCACACATCTGGGCCCGCCCCCCCCACTGGCCCCCGGGTTTGTGAGCTCGCGAGCGAGGGTGGTGCGGGCTCCCGTCTGTCCGACCTCGCTCCGGGGGCGCTGGGTGGGCGCGGGCGCTGCAAGACCCTGGGTGGAGAAGCCGGGACCCACCCCGCCCCCCGCCGCCCCAGAGCTGGCAGCGCTGCAGGGTCCCTGCTGCACCAGCCCCGGGAACCCGGCAGCGGGGGGCCGAGACCGGCTTTGCTGGAATGACCCGGGAAACCTGGGGGGATCTAGCGCTGGCGGCGGCCCGGAGGTGCGGGATGAATGAAATGTTGCTGTCCCTGTCCCGAGCCCAGCCCGTAACCCTGATACTTGGCTGGGACGCGAAGCCTTGGGGTGTGTGGCCCCAGGGGCTGCCAGGGCCTGTCTTGTCAGGTAAATCGCCGTCCCCTCGTGGCAGCCGATCGGAAAGCGGCCAGGCACTGGCTGGGCCCTAGAAGCTGAATTCCAATCTCACTGCTAGACTAGGCGGGGTCCCTCCAGGCCAGGGGGATGGGGAGAGAGAGGCCTTGTCTCTGTACCCCCTGCTATGGGGAGAGCTTTGTTCTCCAGGGCTGCCTAGCCAGCCCAAGTCCCATGCAAGGAAGGAGCGAGTGCCAGAAAGTCTGTGTCCTTGAGCCCCTGGATCAGTGCGTGGGGAGGGTGCTAAGCAACAGGGCCAGGGATGGCCGCTAAGCTGGGCCCTTGGCTTTGAATCCAGCAGCATGAAGGAGAAGCGAATGTCCTGCTTCCTTGGCTGGAAGTGCACAAGGAGCTGGAAAGAGAAGGGGTGTGTGGCGTGCCTGTAGCTTTGAGGTGGGGGTGTGGCTTAGTGGCAGTGGGACTGTGTCAGTGGGAGGGGGGGTGTTGTATCAGTATGTGGTAATGCAGCTGTAGCACAAAGCGGGGGAGCACCCAGGAGCTGGCTGCCCAGGGGCACAGGAGAAGGGTGGGCTGGAAGAATCGGCAGCTGCCCTATGCCCAAGAGGGTCTCCCTGCCCCGGTGGAAGCATGGTCAGGAAGAACTGCCTGCTGCCATCCTGTGACACTTGCCATATGTCCCAGCATTGATATGCATTGTGCCCTGGCTGCAAGGTCAGGGGTGAGTGGGGGAGGGCTTTGTCGTGCTACCAGGGATTTGGTGGGAGAGCAGAGGTGGTGTGTACATTGGCTAGAGCCAGGGGGTGGGCCTAGGGACTCCTGGGTCGGTGGGTGGGATGATGGACACCTGCTGTCCAAGGGATGTGGCTGTTAAAGAGGAAAACAGTCCCAACCTGAGGGGCTCCAAGGTGGTGGTGACCCTCCCCCCCCCCCGTGTAACAGTAGGTCTGGCTGCTGTTGGTTGACATAGGCACCTCTCTCTCTCTCTCTCTCTCTCTTCCAGGCAGGTGCCTTCTGATGGTTCCGAGAGGAGGCCTTGGGTTGTAGCTGGTGCCCACCCGTCCCCCCTTCTCCCTTCCCTTCCCTCCTCATCTCCGAGTCCCCCCAACACACACGTTCTGTATCTGGACTCACTAATGACAGCCTGGATCATCCTCCCCATTAGCCTGTCCACCTTCTCCATCACTGGGATATGGATCGTGTAAGCAGCCACTTTGCTCTGGTTTATGTAGTGATGTGGGGAGGGTGCTGGCTAACCAACAGGGGCTGGGATCTGGCTAATGAACAGGGTGCTCCAATAGCCATGAGATTGGGTGGCTAGTCCATGGGCTGCTTCCTCTGACAGTCTAAGCCCCAAACCAAGTGACTTTGAATCCAGTGAAGGGTAGGTTCCCGCCTCTCTGTGGGCTAACAACCCCTCCCTTTAGTAGCCTCCTATGCTATGAACTGATTGTTGCCACCATGTTTTACTTGAGTCTTGGATTCACTCCAGTTCTGCCCCCTCCTGGTGTAACAGTGGCTGGCGGCTCTTTGTGTCCCCAGCCCAGCTCGGACTCCAGGGTGGCAGCTGTCTGGGGTGCTGGTGGGGGGTCACGGAGTGAGCACTGAGGTTTGCTTTGTGATGGGGTGGGGAAAATGGAAAGGTGGGGTGTGATTGGGAGCAATTACTTTGGGAGGTGCAGATACCACTATTCCAGTGCTGGGGGCACCTCTGGGTCCCCTCTGAGCCCTGCCCCTCTGTGATCAGGGCATCAAACTGGCATAAGCTGTGTGATGAATCCTCAGTCGCCAGGCTCCATGAGCTGGGAGCCATAGCTACCTGTGGGCCTGGCCAACATCCTGCCGCTTACACTTCAGTGTGTTCCCCTTGCTGTAGCCCCTTGGCCTGTGTCTGACATGGGAGCCTGTGGGGGAGGGTTAACTGGATCCCCTTTGCACCAGGTAAATGGTGGTCACTACAGGGCTCAGCATTCATGTGTCTGACCCGTGGTGTCTGCTGAGTTTGGCTTCAGGACTGGCCTTACGAGCCCAGAACGGGACTTCCTGCCTGCAGGTTGAGCGGCTCGAGGGCTGTGTTCTAACCCAGGGCAGCAAAGGGTCCACTGACGGCCACTCCTAAGGGGCGCAGTTCAATGCTCCCGTGGGTGCAGCCCTCTGGCACTTACCTCACTCACTGGGGGGGGGGGTAGCTACCGGCCAGTGTGTTTTCAGGCAGACCTAGATGCTAGTGGAGCTGGGTGGGGTCCCTCTCCTAATCCTCCCCAAGGTGGGGCTGGCATGTCTCCCACGGTCCTCAGCACGGCTGCCTTGACAATAGCCGCCCTTGTCCTCATCTCTGAGAGAGCCCCAGTGTGTCCCTAACTCACCCTGCAGTACCAGGCTCCAGCCACTGGGGGGGACCCTTGTCCTCATCCACATGGGCAGAGCCAGGGTCACCCCAAACCGTGTTGGGCTGAGTGCCCCTCTGCAGGAGGGAAGTCCCTGGGGGCTGCCGGTGCCAGGATTGAGGGGTAGGATTGAGGGGAGTGGCCTTGCAAAGCTGCCCATGAAACAGATGGGAATTCAGATGCAGAGTGCTAACCTAGGTGTAATCCCCTGGATCCGGCTGCTGCTTCACCTGCAGGGCCCCCTGCCCCATGAGGTCTCCACAGAGCCCGCTGGGGCAGGCTGGCTGGCCAGCCCGCCAGCCTTCCGGGACCCCATCACTGCCCCTGGGAGGCTCTTGCGCACGCTGGGTGCTTAGAGCAGCCAGCAGTTGTTGCTGATGGCTCCAGCCCTGGCCTGGGACCTCGGCAGTGAAGTGACAGCTTGGTTAAAGGCAGGGAGGTGGGAATTCGTTATAGATGGCGACCGGGGGCTTGTGCAGTTACACAGAGAGTAGGTCGGAGCCCCCTGTATCTCGCCCCCAGCTGCTCCCGGGGTTGGGGGAAGCCCCCCCCCCCCCCCCCACACACACACACACACGCTCTCCCGGAGCCTCTCGGGCGTTGCAGGGAGTGGGGAGGCTGTACCAGTTTGGCCCAGTCTGGAGTGGCAGAAGCTCAGAAGGGCACGGGGTCGGGGGGGCCCTGCCAGGGCTCAGCACCAGCCGCTCTCACTGACTGTAACTGGAGGTGAGGACTCAGGACCCTGATGGGAAGCAGGGCCTGGTGAGAGCGGGGCGGAGGCAGGGCCCTCGGCCGGGGGGGCTGGCAGATG
>NW_020695211.1:0-1373 GCF_002925995.2 Terrapene triunguis
GGGAGAGCCACGATTTACAAACGTGACTCATGAGTTTGGGTGCCCAACTCCAGACACCTTCGAGGTAGGTGATTTTCAGACACGTCTCAGCCCCCACAGGCGGATTGGCTGGGCCCTGCAGGGCGGCTCAAGTCGGGCCCCAAACTCAGCACTCAGCAGAGGTGAAAGTAAGCCGGTACGGGCCAATACGGAGAAAATGGAGCATTCGCTCCCTCTCTGACCCCTCCTCCTGGCTCCAGCAATATTGCGGGTCCGGGGCCCAGCTCCACGAATGTTCGGGCCGGGTCTCCCCCCTGGCCCCACCCGCTGCCCCCCCGCGCCTCCCCTGAGTGTGCCCCGGCCCCCCTTTGCTGCCCCCATGCACCTCGCTGGGTCCTGGAGCAGAGCCTGTCTCTCCCCTCCCCTGCAGCTCCATGCTGCCTGCCTGCATTAACTGCCACTGCAGGGTCCTAGTGCCCCCCACACTACTGCCAGCCCAGGCTGCCCTTCCCCCTCAGACCCTTTCATTTGCCAGTGGGACCCTCCACCAGTACAGCTGCCCCCCCTGCCCGCAGTCACCGCTCTTGCCCCTCACTGGGCAAAGGGCAGCCCCATCCCCCACCCCCAGTGAGGCTACAGTGAGGGGCAGCAGCAGGGGAGGAGGTGCACATGTGATAGCAGCCCCCCCCCCCCGGCATGGCACCCACCACAGGGGAGGCAAGGGGGATTCCTGGACCTGAGAGGGGCCCTAGGAGCATGTGCAGTGACAGTGGGGGGGTGAGTGTGCTGCCGGGGGGGGAGAAGAGGGTCCCTACCCCAGAGCTCACTGCTGCCGGCAGGGAGAGGGCTGGGGGGAGTCCTCCTCTCTGGCTCCAATCCCAGGGTAGCCTGCCTGCACCCCAAACTCATCCCCAGCCCTGCCCCACCCCAGAGCCCACACCCCCAGCCAGAGCCCTCATCCCCCCACACCCCAACCCTCTGTCCTAGCCCCAGGGCCGGCGCTTCCATTTAGGCGACCTAGGCAGTCGCCTAGGGTGCCAGGATTTGGGGGGGCGGCATTTTGCCGTCCTTGGCGGCAATTCGGCGGCAGGGGGTCCTTCCGCGCTCCGGGTCTTCGGCAGCAATTCTGCGGCGGATCCTTCACTCGCTCCGGGACCCGCCGCCAAAGTGCCTGGAAGACCGGGCGCGCAGAAGGACTTCCCCGCCGCAGAATTGCCGCCGACGACCGGGAGTGTGGAAGGACCCCCGCCTAGGGCGCCAAAAACTCTGGTGCCGCTCCTGTCTAGCCCTGAGCCTCTCCAACACCCCAAACCCCTCATCTCCAGCCCCAGCCAGAGCCCTCATTCCCATTCACCCTAACCCTCTGCCTCAGCCCTGAGTCCCCTCCCACACCC
>NW_020695212.1:0-15892 GCF_002925995.2 Terrapene triunguis
CTCGAGTTTAGAAGCGTCCTTTCCATCACTGCACCCGCTCCCCACCACAGTCTGCGTCCCAGTTTCAACACTTTACCACGAAATCTTTAATAAAGAAAACGGTGTTAATGAACAAAGTTTCATTTATTTTATTTTTAAAGGTGTGTTGGAAGGGGGGGAAGGGGGTTGGTAACTGGAGAGGATAGTCAACATTAACTGGGTAAAGAAACGGGGGCAGGTTCAGCTTCTGAATAAACAAACTTAATAGTCACAGGTTACCCTGCTCACTCTGGAACCTAGCTTTCAAAGCTTCCCGGATGCACAGCGCATCCCACTGGGCTCTTCTAATCGCCCGGCTGTCTGGCTGGGCGTAATCAGCAGCCAGGCTATTTGCCTCAACCTTCCACCCCGCCATAAACGTCTCCCCCTTGCTCTCACAGAGATTGTGGAGCACACAGCAGGCTGCAATAACAATGGGGATATTGGTTTCACTGAGATCAGAGTGAGTCAGTAAGTTTCCCCATCTCCCCTTGAGACGTCCAAAAGCACACTCCACCACCATTCTGCACTTGCTCAGCCGGTAGTTGAAGAGTTCTTTTTCACTGTCCAGGGCGCCTGTATAGGGCTTCATGAGCCAGGGCATTAGCGGGTAGGCTGGGTCCCCGAGGATGACTATAGGCATCTCCACATCCCCAACAGTTATTTTGTGGTCCGGGAAGTAAATACCTTCCTGCAGCCGTCTAAACAGACCAGAGTTCCTGAAAATGCAAGCATCATGAACCTTGCCCGGCCATCCAACGTTGATGTTGGTAAAACGTCCCCTATGGTCCACCAGTGCTTGCAGCACCATTGAAAAGTAGCCCTTTCAGTTAATGTACTGGCTGGCCTGGTGGGCCGGTCCCAGGATAGGGATGTGAGTTCCATCTATAGCCCCACCGCAGTTTGGGAATCCCATCGCGGCGAAGCCATCTATGATCACCTGCACGTTTCCCAGGGTCACTACCTTTGAGAGCAGTAGCTCAATGATTGCGTTGGCTACTTGCATCACAGCAACCCCCACGGTAGATTTGCCCACTCCAAAGTGATTCGCGATTGACCGGTAGCTGTCTGGCGTTGCAAGCTTCCAGAGGGCTATGGCCACTCGCTTCTGGACAGTCAGGGCTGCTCGCATCCGGGTGTCCTTGCACTTCAGGGCAGGGGACAGCAACTCACAAAGTTCCAGGAAAGTTCCCTTACGCATCCGAAAGTTTCCCAGCCACTGTGATTCATCCCAGACCTGCAGCACTATGCGGTCCCACCAGTCCGTGCTTCTTTCCCGGGCCCAGAATCACTGTTCCACAGCATCAACATGACCCATTGCCACCATGATGTCCACGGTGCGGGGTCCTGTGCTTTGTGAGAGGTCTGTGCCCCTCTCGGACTTAATGTCCTCACCGCGCTGCCGTAGCCTCCTTGCCCGATTTCTCAGCATCTGCCTCTGAAAAAGGTGGATGATAAGGTGCGAGGTGTTGACAACGGCCATAACTGCAGCGATGATCGCAGCAGGCTCCATGCTCGCAGTGCTGTGGCGTCCGCGCTGTGAATCACCAGAAAAGCGCGTGAACTGATTGCCCGCCGGCGCTTTCACGGAGAGAGGGCGGGAGTGATGGTTGAATGACGACAGTTACCCAAAACCACCCTCGACACATTTTTTGCCCCAGCAGGCATTGGGGGCTCGACCCAGAATTCCAATGGGCAGCGGGGACTGCGGGATAGCTGCCCACAGTGCACCACTTCCAATGTCGACGCTTGCCCCGTTAGTGTGGACTCACAAAGTCGAATTACTGTCCTTAGTGTGGATACACACGTTCGACTTTGTAATATTGGTTCCACAAATTCTCTTTAAGTAAAATCGAACTACTCTCGTAGTGTAGACATACCCTTAGTATTCTCTTTTCCCGTGTCTCCAATTCACTGCAATAATCTGCCTTGTCGACTCTTTCCCAGAGTAAATAAGCTATCTGGACAGTCTCTCAGAGTTTGTACAGTGTCTTGCACAATGGAGCCCTAATCTCAGCTGGAGCCTCTAGGTGCTACTGTAATATTAAAAATGAAATATTAACATCCTTATTTCTATTTTCCCCTTATTTAAAGGGCTATATTGGAAAGTGCCGACAAAGAAACAGAAGCCAACTTCTTTGCCTATTATAATCGAGATTGACTTGTGAAGTAATCACTTCATGACAACTGCAGTTATTAGATTCCAGCTCGGCGAACTGGTGCTAATTTATAGATTCTAAGTTGTGGCAATCAGCAACTAACAGGAGCCAAGACACTACTACTGCTGCTGTATAAAACAGTAGTAACAGAACTGCAGTAGGCTGCAGTTTACTTCAGGCTGTTTGGATCTCCAGGGATGCAGATCAGGCTGAAGCATAACTCCAATGTAAGCTTCAGGAGCATGGCATCATAATGAGTTTGGACTTTCCTCAAGAACAGAAGACGCTTCAAAAAACAAAAAACACCCGCTTTGTTCTTTTAGTGTATCCGTTAAAAATTATGTGGTTCTTCTGCATCTTAAGTTTGTCTGAGTCATCTTTGGCAAGCCTACCCCTGCCACAGCTCAGCAAAGGTAGTCAAGCATCTAATTTTTGCTACTTCAAAATCAAGCTACGCACTCTGTGTATCTCAAAATTCAACCAAATCAAAATTATTGTACTTCATCAACTCAGGCACTTCAAACATTCACATAGTCAACTAGGGGGAAGCGAGTAGAATTGTTGCTGTGTTTTATGTCTTAGAGAATTCCCACTTCCCCATCCATACGCTACTCATCTGCACAGAATAATACACTACACATTTATAAAGCACTTTCCAGTAAGTAGTATCTGAAAGCAGGCATACAAGAAAATGAATAACAGAACTAAACAGGAATGCCTGAAATGCTCAAGAGAACAAGAATGTCTTCAGCCTGCTTTCTAACAGAGACACAAAAGTGGCAGGGAATTCAATAGCCTCAAGCAAAACTGAAAAGCCATTTCTAGTCTGCATTTAGAAATTGTTATAAAACAGCACTCAAGGACCACAGGTTACAAGCAGAGCAAGAAAAAGTTTAGTTAACAAGCAAGGCCATGGACATGTAAATTCTTATGGGTTATAAAAGTTTAATTTTAAATTAAATTCAGAGTTACAGGAGCAGCAAAGTGGCTGAAAAATGAGATACATGATACAGTTCTGCACTGATGAATACCATTGCCATATCAATGTGTTACTGGGATTTCCTCTTGTTTGTTATGAGCTCTCTCCTGTAAAGTGCAAAATGCCCTTGACTCCTATTAAAGTCAGTGGGATTTGAGGGACTCAGCACCGGACTCTATTGAGCTTTATGCTTTACTTCTTTCAAGCCACTGAGCTCTGACCTAGATTTAGGCTGAACATTAGACCCTTAATTGCAGGTAAAGTTAATGCTCATTAAAATCAGGCACCACTGTGCTCATACAATTCTCTCAGAGTCTCTATCAACGAACCTAAACTTGCTATACTAATTCTAGGACTTTCATGAACAGGACCGGTCAGTCACACCATATTCTGTAGTGGCTTTTTGATTTAGGTAAGTGTCAATTAAGCATTAGGGTGAAGCCTACAAATGTATTTTTACTTGTATTTTAAGTTTGGATTTAAACCCAGCTCTCTGGAACATACAGATTTCTATATGAGTTACCCCACTGGCCTATCACATGTGATATCCTGCCTCCAGCTGCATCCAGACCATGGTATTTGAAAGCCCATTAACACACCTAGCCTTGTGTAGGAATAGAAATCAGTTTCTGACCACTAAGTGGCAATGGTTTCATTTTCTGAAACATGAGATATAGCATAGTTGGTCTTATTCGAGCATCGGAAGTGAGAATGTACTACACTAGGGAAAGCTAGCAGACTCTCCATCTGACAAAAATCTAGTCATAAAACAACCTCCTGCAATGATCTGTTTTATTAACAAGGGAATTCCAAAATTAAACTACGTGCATCCCCAAACTTAGCCTTTCTTCCCAGGTTTTAGGGAGTGTCTATGCTGCAGTCAAACACTCCTGACTGACTCAGGCTCTCGCAACTTGGGCTGTAGGGCTATGTAGTTGGAGTGTGGCAATTTAGGCACAGGCTGGAGCCTGGGCTCTGGGACCTTGTGAGTGGGAGAGTTCCTGAGTCCGAACAACTACACTGCAACTTTAGAGTCCGAGTCAGCTGAAATGGGCCAGCTGCAGGTATTTTACTGCAGCATGTAAATACCCTTACAGTCCCCTCCCTCATGACCTGTATTCTCTCAGATCTTTGTTGCCCAGGGGTTAGTTCTCCCTCCCTTATATTCAGAATGGAGTCCAACGAGCCACATCCCCCCCTCCCCCCCCAGTGAGTTAGCAGTAATAATGCTGCATCTCCTTCAGGATTCCATCAGAGGCAGCAAACGATACCTGCTATTGTGTTACAGCTAGTTAATTTAATAGTTTTAGATTTATGGGAGATCACCATCTTGCCAGATTTATCTTGGTATATTTTAATAGTTTCCTTGCCATTGTCGGAGCCTCAGGCCCTGGTGCACCTCAATCCCTCTCATCCTCTGTCTGTGCCACCTAATAGTTTAGTCTCCAGCCGGCTGCAACACTTTGGTCTAATTTCAGTTGTTGGGTTTAGTGTGCGGATGCTGGATGGTATTGGTGGCCTATGATTTATACAGGAGATCAGACTAGATAATCCGACTGTCCTTTCTGGCCAAGTCATGAATCATATCTAACATGAAGGTAACAAAAATTAATTGTAAATCATAGTGGCACAGGAGACATCACACAATCAGGCTTAATACGGTGATGGACTGGCTTTGTTTTTGTAAAGGGCTCCGACAAAGAGTTTCCCCATCCTCTGCAACGGACTTCAAGAATCCAGCATAATCAGGAAGAGGAACAAGTGAAGAGAGGAGGGAAAGATGAATCTATGCATTTGTTTTCCAATTTAAGCTAATGTTCTCTGATTAACAATGACAAAGGAAGGAGGGCTCACACCTTAGAGTTGCTTAACACGCTCTGGCCCCAATCCAGCAAAGTGTGTAATTTTCAGCACAAGTAGTCCAACTGAAGTCTATGGAACTACTCACTTTCCTAATTATGAGCAAGTGCTCAGCTGGATTGTGGCCATATAACCTACCAGGTTTGTATACAGAGGCAGCTTCTCTTGGTAATGAAACTCATTCAGTGAGTCTGGTTCAAAGCATTATACTTGGTTCCTGAAAAATGCACTGCCTCAATTGCTCAATTTATATAAAATTGTCACAGTGGGAATAGGAGGTGGTGAAGAATTTGTATTGGTTCAGGGATGTCCTCCCCAAGCATTATTTCTTTTTATAAAGAAACTACTAATTTGGGCAATTAGTTTACTTCTGAAAGATGAAAAAAATCCTTCACAAAGTATTGTTATGAGAATCAATAAATCATTGCTGGAAAGGATAATTTAGTAGTATACCCAGGGAGCCTATGAATGTTATCAATGAGAGAAATCACTCCAACAACACTCATTGTAATTTGATGGCAGTATTTTAAGGAGGGGGTCCCAGAGGCCATGAAGAGGACAGCTGTGTTCCAACAGCACTGGGCCAAACAAGCAGGCCCTGTAGCAATAGTTGCTTCAAACTTAGCACCCCACCCACACATAAGTTTGTAGGAGGGAGAGAGTATTAATTAGGGACAGGATTCATGAGAAATGTCTAACTTTTGCAGAAATCCCTGTCAGATTTATAAGTTGCGCAGAAGTCCTGCTCTATTTCTGCTCTTTCTGCTTTTAACGGTCCCCAATTCAGGAAAGCACTTAAGTACTTGCTTACCTTTAAAACACGTTTCAGTCACGTTGGTTTTGATGGGACTAAACCATGAAGTTAAATGTAACCATGTGCTTAAGTTCCAACCTGAATGGAGATGCTTTCCTGATACAGGGCCTATATGTGTAAGTCTCCTCCATGGAGAAATTCTGTCCCCTCCCACACACACTTTTTTAACAAATAACTGTTCATTTATCCATGCAAAAAATTTCAATGTATCCCTATGCAATAGGTCTCCTGGAGACACCTAAACAAGTTCTGAATTCAAGCTGTTTAAGGAAAACAAACAAACAAAACAGTTCCTAAATTGAAACGGAGAGGGTTTGGGGTGAGGGGAGCTTTGTTTTTTAAAGTCACATATCTCATAAATGATCTGTGCTATCCCTCTCAAAAAGTCTCCTCTGGCAGGGCCCAATTACACAAAATATCAGATAAAGAGAACTTTTTCATGTAGAACTTAGATGAAAAGATAAAAATGGCCTCATAATAGAAAGTGTCTTGCAACCTTAACTATGGGGGTGCTGTTAGGCCTCCAAAATTAAGGAACATACAAATAAGGCATTATCACAAGACTAGAGTGTCATGTCTGGGAATAGAAACACCCCAGGTATGCAATTAGGTGATAATTGGATTATTGGCTGTGAATAAAAGGAAGCATAGAAGACTGCTGTAAAGATCCTCACTTTGAACAGAAACTGAAATATTTTGTTTTTAAAAACGTCAAAATGAAACATTTCTGCTTTTTTGGAATTTGTTCACCTCGCCTCCCCCACAAAATTTGGCAAAACTGATTTAGTGAAATGTTGTGTCACTAAATCTGCATAGTTTGCTGAAAACAGTTTTGTCCAAAAAATTTCACCCAACTCTAAACTATACATCTGTTAGCTGAGTTTAAGGAGTGAAAACAAAATTTGAAGCTGTGTTCAAATAGTGTGTGATCAAGGCAAAGTGAGCATGGAACAATTAGATGATCTTTGGAAATCCTTGCCACGTACATGAAGCAACATAATACTGAAAACCGTCCCCATCAGCAGAGAGAATGAATTTGGGATAGTTTCCATTGATTTTAAAAAATTGTGTTTAATGTTTGTTTGCTATAGTCAATATTCAGCAACAGGAAGAAAATTTGTGAGCTTTTTCTCTCAGCCTGTTTAATAAGGAGTTCCATGGCTTTTATTTTATAGTCTCGTACATAATGGGAATAATAAGTGAAAGGAAAGATAAAAATTCAAATCTAGCATTAAACTGTTTCTCTCAAGCATTAACTTTGAAATATTAGAGGAAAGGAAGTTGTACAACAATCCCTTATTCATAGTCCTGGGCATGCAGGAAGAATGACGACATGCAATGGATATTGTTTAATTAGGCTGCACTTTTATTAACTCATTTGAGAGCTATTCAGTGGCAACAGAATCATAGGGTTAGAAGGGATTGCAAGGGTCATCTAGTCTAACCCCCTGCCAAGAAGCAGCATTTGTTGTGTCTAAACCTTCTAAGACAGATAGCTATCCAGCTTCCTTTTGAAAACCTCCTGTGAAGAAGCTTCCACAACCTACCAAAACAGTCTGTTGTATTGTCCTACATTTTTCTGAGATTTCATCTAAATCTGCTTTGCTGTAGTTTGAACCCATTGCATCTTGTCCTGCCCTCTGTGACAGAAGAGAACATCTTTTTTTATGGCAGCCTTTCAAGTATCTGAAGACTGCTATCATATCCCCTCTTAATCTCCTCTATTTCCAAATTAAACATACCCAGTTCCTTCAAGCTATTGCTCATATGGCTTGCAATCCATCCCTTTGATCATCTTTAGAGCTCTGTGCAGATACAAAATTTGTACTGGCATCCGATCCAGTCCGCAAACATGGTCCGCGGGTATCTGTGTCCGCACCCGTGGATATCCGTAGATTTGCGTGGCTCTAATAATTTTTGTCACTTGCCTCTAAATCCTTTCCAGTTTCTCTCCATTCTTTCTATACATTGGTGACCAAAATTGGATACAGGACTCCAGCTGAGGCCCAACTAGGGCCAACTAGAGTGGTATCATCACCTTCCATGACTTGCATGCTATGCCACTGTTAATACAACCTGAAATTACATTTGCTTTTTTTGTAACAGCATTGCATTGATGATACATGTTGAGGTTGTGATCCACCACAACTCCCAGATCCTTCTCAGTAGTGGTGTTGCCAAGTGAATTTTCCCCCATTCTGTATTTGTGCATTTGTAAGTGCAGCACCTTACGCTTGTCTTTGTTGAATTTCATTTTGTTGTTTATAGCCCCGTTCTCCAATTTATGAAGATCCATCTGAACTTTAGCTTTATCCTCTAAAGTGTTTGCAACCCCCCTTGATTTGTGTCATCTGCAAACTTGATCAGTATGCTCTCTATACCTACATCCAGGCCATTAATAAAGAATTAAAAAACACTGGGTCCAGAACGTATTCCTGTGGAACCCCACTTGTGACTTTCCTCCAATCTGACATCATTTCATTAATGTTATTCTTCGTTTGTGGTCGTTTAACCAATTATGTACCCACTTAATGGTAGTTCTGTCAAGCCTGCATGTCTCCAGGTTACCTATCAGAATGTTATGTGGGATTGTGTCAAAATAGCTCATACACTGCAGGTTATAATCCCTCCCTCACTTATTTCCATCAATTTGGGAAGGGTTGCAATCAACCAGTCCCTCCCCGTGCCTACCTCGATCTATCCACAGCTGGTCCTAGCCTATTTCTGACACCCCACTGGCCTCCCACATAGGAGAGTTAAGGGGCTGGGAGAAGGGGGTTGCCCCCCTGCTTACCAGACATTATGAGCCCCAATCACATTCCTCAGCTTCTTTATGGGATGCCTTCACCTAAATCAATTTCCAACACTGGGAACCCAACCCATATGGAACAAGTACCAGTACTGTAAACCTGTCTCCTGCTAAGTATCTCCTGATCTACCCCCACTGGGTTCATGAGCTGCTCTGCAAAAAAACAACTGTGCCCCAGGCAATCTGACAGAGAAGAAGAAAACCCTTACTAGTCTCAATGCCCACAATGGACCAAAAACCTGGTCCTAATGCTAATCCAAGCAAGAGAAATGGCTCCATCCAGCAGGGATGGCTCTACTATTTTTGCCACCCCAAGCAAAAAGAAAAAAAAAAGAATGGATGGAATGCCGCCCTTGAGCATGTGCCGCCCCAGGCACGTGCTTCCTCCGCTGGTGCCTGGAGCCAGCCCTGCCATCCAGACAGAACAGAGTAGATATATTATATTTACCCACACACAGGGAATCAGGGAGCCAATGGCTTACCTGAGCCTTTCCAGCAAGCCCTCGATTCAGGAAATACATCCTTTTTCCTGCATACGACCTTCAGATTCAATGGGGAACTCTTAGACTATCCATAACCCCTTTTTTCTCACTTGACCACACCAAGGCCACTCGCCCACCCTGCCAACGTCAAGGCTGCTGGGGTTGCAATGTGTTAACTACAAGATCATAAGAATAGTAGAGGACAGCTTTGCATTGGACAGGAAATTTGGTTTCCAATTTTAGGGCTTATCTAGAAAACTGCACCAACAGTAACAAACAAGGACCAGCAATCATTTATAAGGCTTAACAGCTACAATTCCCAGGTTTTTTTCCCTTTCATATATCCCTTGTTGCATGATAAGAACAATGAGTGAGAGACAGTAAGCATTACCCTCCGATAGCAAGTGTTGGAAAATTGGTCCTTTATTTACTAAATTGACTATTTTTAAAAAAAAAATCCTCATTGTATATCAGAGTGTTTATGTACCCTATATTCTGTATGTTGTGACAGTCCCAGACCAGTGGGGTACAGAAGTCTGGTAGAGGGCAAATATACTGGTCACTGGATGAGTAGTTTTCTGTTCCCTGAGTGACTAGAGCAGAGGCTGTACTAGAGTAATCAGGAACCTGCTAGAACCAGTTAAGGCAGGCAGGCTAATTAGGACTGAGGACAATAAGCGTTATCAGACACCAGGAGGAAGGTCCTGTGGTGAGAATAAGGAAGGTGTTTGGAGGAGGCCATGGGGAAGTAGCCCAGGGAGTTGTAGCTGTCATGCAGCTGTTACAGGAGGCACTATAGACAGCTGCAGTCCACAGGGCCCTGGGCTGAAACCCGGAGTAGAGCGTGGGCCCGGGTTCCCCCCAAACCTCCCAATTGACCTGACTGTGGGTTCTTCCAGAGGGGAAGGTCTCTGGGCTGTTCCCCAACCCACATGGTGAATCTCTGAGGCAAGAAAATCCGCCAATAAGCGCAGGACCCACCAAGATAGAGGAGGAACTTTGTCACACTGGTGTTAGAAGTGGGATCTTGGGGTGCACAGTGCGGCAGAAGAAGGAGGGTGATTTAAAAAAAAACAACAACAACAACAGCAACAACAAAAAACAAAAAAAAAAGGGAGAGGGTTTATTTTTTTTTCACCACAATGGATGATGTAGTGCGGGCATTGATACAAGCTACGGCAACCCAGCAGGAGGCTACCCATGTCCAGGCAGCCGTCCAACAGCAGGCAGTGCGGCTGCAGCAAGAGACTAATCGCCTGCTGATGGACCAGGCTGCTCAAGACCGAGCTATCTTGCGGGAACTGGTAAACCAGGTAAAGTCCCTTACAGAGCTGAATCACGGCCATGATGGGACGCGGCTCATATGGGCCAGCCATTGGCTGCAGAAAATGACACCGGAGGATGATGTAGAGGCATACCTTCTGGCCTTTGAGAGGACAGCCCTACGGGAGGCCTGGCCTCGAGATCAGTGGCATCCTTGCCCCATTCCTGTGTGGGGAGGCCCAGAAGGCCTACCATGATCTGCCTGAAGAGGCTGCGGCAGACTACCCCCAGCTGAAAGCAGAGATCCTGGCCCGATCTGGGGTAACGACAGCAGTGCGGGCCCAGCAGTATCACGGTTGGAGGTACCAGGAAGACAAAACCCCACAGTCCCAATTGTATGACCTCATCCATCTCGCACGAAAGTGGTTGCAAACAGAGTCCCGGAGTCCAGAAGAGATACTAGCGGTTCTGGTCATCGACCGATACATGAGGGGACTACCACCAGACCTTCGTGCCTGGGTAAGCCAGAACGAACCCTCCACCTATGACAAGGTTGTCGCCCTGGTAGAGAGGCGAAGGACAGCGAGGGAGCTGACCCGGCCAGTTAAGGAAGAGGCACCCCGGGTTAAACTAGCAGCACCAAGCCCTAAAGTTCGGGTGACTGGGCCACCAGGAGGGCCCAGGTGGAAAAAGAGAGAGGCTGAAGGCCCATCAGAGGCCACAAAGAGTCGGAGCACTGAGGGAGAAGAGGATCATGATGTTAGACTGCCCAAACCAAGAGACCGGGGAACGCCTAGGGCTCCATACAGATGTTATGCCTGCGGGGAGTGGGGACACATAGCTGCACAGTGTCCCAACGCTGAGGAGCCTATGCAGTGTAACCTGGGGAACTGGGCAGATCCATGCTCCCTAATCCACCTTGTGGGGGTCTCACTAACCCCACATATGTATACCAGACCAGTGAAACTAAATGGGGTAGGGACCATGGCACTGGTTGATTCGGGGAGTGCTATCACGCTTATCTCAGGGAAGCTCATGAAGTGTAGTCAGCTGCTGCAGGCTAAACGTACAGGGATAACATGTGTCCATGGGACAGTTAGTTACTACCCCACCATCCCAGTAAAAATAGAGATCCAAGGGAACACTACTGAGGTAGCAGCAGGTGTAGTCCCTAAACTCCCATACCCGGTGCTCATAGGGAGGGACTTCCCAGGATTTGGAAACTTACTCCCAGTACGGGGATTGGAGAAAGATGGGGACCCTAGAATTGGTGAGGCATCCACAGCAGATTGTCAACCCCCAATCTTCTCTGAAATATCCCCAGATTTGTTCTCCACTCCCAGACAGGGTAGAAAGACAAAAAGGGAAAGAAGGGCAGCTAAGGCCTTGGGAACCCGAATACTGACCCAAAGCCAGAGGGTCACTCTTGTAGGTAGGCGGACCCGCGTAGCTGAAAAGGAGGCCACGCAGGAGGGAGAAGCACCTGAGTCTGACCTCCACCCTAATGCTTCTGAACCAGTAGAGGCAACAGAGACTGGGCACCTAGATCTTGGGCAGATTAGTCCCGGGAGAGGAAATTTTGGACGGGACCAGGCAGAAGACCCAAGGTATGACAACATTAGGAAGGAGGTGACTGAAATAGATGGGGTCCCCGTGGAAGGAAAAACCCAGGGACCAGGACCCTACTTCATAATGAAGAAGGATCTCTTATACCGGGTTGCACCAGTACAGGGGCAGAAGGTACAGCAGATCCTAGTACCTCAAAAACACCAGAACACTGTATTAAGTCTGGCTCATAGTCATCTTTTTGGGGGGCATTTGGGGGTAGAGAAGACCCTGGCACGAGTCCTACGACGGTTCTTCTGGCCCGGAGTACATGAAGAAGTGTGGAGGTACTGTGCCTCCTGCCCGGAGTGTCAGCTGCACAGTCCCCGTCCCCACTTGAGGGCACCTTTAGTACCCCTTCCCATCGTAGAGGTCCCCTTCGAGCGAATAGCCATGGACCTAGTGGGACCACTGGAGAAGATGGCTCGGGGCCACCAATATATACTTGTTGTTTTGGACTAGGCTACTCGCTACCCAGAAGCCGTCCCCCTGCAGAACATGGCCTCTAAAACTATAGCCAAAGAGCTGGTGGGGAACTTTGCCCGAATGGGGCTACCGAAGGAGATATTAACCGGCCAAGGAACCCCATTTATGTAGAAGCTAATGAAGGACCTCTGTACGCTGCTCCATATACATACCCTGAGAACTTCGGTCTACCATCCGCAGACTGATGGGTTGGTAGAAAGGTTTAACCGAACCCTCAAGGCTATTATAAGGAAGATGGTAAGTCGGGATGGGAAGGATTGGGACACTCTACTACCCTACCTTATGTTCGCTATCTGGGAGGTACCACAGGCCTCAACTGGGTTTTCCCCCTTCGAGTTATTATACGGGCGTCACCCCCGTGGCATACTAGATATCGCCAAAGAGATCTGGGAAGAGGAACCCAATGAGGGGAGAAATATAATAGAGCATGTAATGTAGATGCGAGAGCGGATAGCCCGGGTTACCCCTATTGTACGAGAACATTTGGAGAAGGTACAGGAGGCCCAGAGAACCCATTACAATTGCCAGGCAAAAGTGCGACAGTTCCAACCATGGGATCGGGTTATGGTGTTGGTACCCACGGCAGAAAGCAAGCTTCTGGCCCAATGGCAGGGGCCCTATGAGGTGGTTGAACCCGTGGGGAAGTAACCTACAAGGTGCGGCAGCCAGGACGCAGAAAACAAGAACAGATTTATCACGTTAACCTTCTGAAACCCTGGCATGCACAAGAGGCATGCACAAAGGTCCAAAAAGACCTAACCCAGGAAAACAAGCCTTCCAAACAGGTGAGAGTGTCTCCCAGTTTAACACCAGACCAGAAGAATGAGGTGTCTGAGATGATCTTCCGGAACAAAGATGTGTTCTCGACAAAACCGGGTCGAACAACCGAGACATATCACCGCATCGTCACGAACCCTGGGGCCAGAGTAACAATGAGGCCCTATTGGGTGCCAGAGGCAAAAAGGGAGGAAATAAAAGCAGAAGTAAAAAAAATGCTGGAGTTGAGGATCATCGAAGAATCCCACAGTCAGTGGTCCATCCCAATCGTGCTGGTGCCCAAACCTGATGGCACCACAAGATTTTGCAACGACTTCCAGCGACTAAACGAAGTATTCCAGTTTGACGTGTACCCCATACCTCGCATAGATGAGTTAGTGGACCGTCTGGGTAATGCCCGGTACTTGACTACCCTAGACTTGACAAAGGGGTACTGGCAGATTCCCCTTGCAGAAGACGCAAAGGAAAAGACTGCGTTCTTTACACCAGAGGATCTTTTTCAATATACTGTCCTCCCTTTTGGACTACATGGGGCCCCAGCTACCTTCCAGTGCCTCATGGACAAGCTATTACGCCCGCATAACAGTTATGCTGCTGCCTACATGGACGATGTGGTCATTCATACCCCAGACTGGGAAACCCACCTGGAGAAGGTGGAGGCAGTCCTCGATACCTTCAGGCGAGCTGGCCTTACAGCAAACCCTGCCAAGTGCGCTGTAGGGTTTACAGAGGCCAAATATCTTGGCTACATTGTGGGAAAAGGTTTGGTAAAACCCCAAGTGAACAAGTTAGAGGCCATCCAAAATTGGCCCCGACCAAGTCACAAGAAACAAGTCAGGGCATTCCTAGGTGCGGTGGGGTATTACCGACGATGTATCCCCCACTTTGCCACAAGGGCAAGCCCCCTGACAGACCTAGTGAAAGCCCGTAGACCTGATCTGGTGAGATGGTCTGACGCAGCAGAGGAAGCATTCACAGACCTACGGGCTGCCCTCTGCAGTAACCCCGTACTGATAGCCCCTGATTTCACCAAGGAGTTTATCCTGCAGACGGATGCATCGGAAGTAGAGTTGGGAGCCGTTCTATCACAGATGGTCGGGGAGGAGGAACACCCAATTCTATACCTCAGTCGGAAACTCCTTCCAAGGGAACAAAAATATGCAGTGGTGGAGAGAGAATGCCTCGCTGTAAAATGGGCCATGGAAACATTGCACTACCAGCTGCTCGGGCGCAGATTTTGTCCTCGTGACCGACCATGCCCCTCTTCAATGGATGCAGCGGAACAAGGAGAAGAACACAAGGGTGACCAGATGGTTCTTATCCCTCCAACCTTTCCAGTTCCGTGTGCAACACAGAGCAGGGAGCCGTCATGGCAACGCCGATAGCTTGTCACGTGTGCACTGTCTGGTGTCCCAAGCTGCCCAACCCCTTGGCGTTGAGCAGGGGGGAGGGATATGTGACAGTCCCAGACCAGTGGGGTACAGGAGTCTGGTAGAGGGCAAATATACTGGTCACTGGATGAGTAGTTTTCTGTTCCCTGAGTGACCAGAGCAGGGGCTGTACTAGAGTAATCAGGAACCTGCTAGAACCAGTTAAGGCAGGCAGGCTAATTAGGACTGAGGACAACAAGCGTTATCAGACACCAGGAGGAAGGTCCTGTGGTGAGAATAAGGAAGGTGTTTGGAGGAGGCCATGGGGAAGTAGCCCAGGGAGTTGTAGCTGTCATGCAGCTGTTACAGGAGGCACTACAGACAGCTGCAGTCCACAGGGCCCTGGGCTGGAACCTGGAGTAGAGGGTGGGCCCGGGTTCCCCCCAAACCTCCCAATTGACCTGGACTGTGGGTTCTTCCAGAGGGGAAGGTCTCTGGGCTGTTCCCCAACCCACATGGTGAATCTCTGAGGCAAGAAAATCCGCCAATAAGCGCAGGACCCACCAAGATAGAGGAGGAACTTTGTCACAATGTGCATAAATGAAGTTCTTTGAAGTATTTTGTATTTATTAAGCAATATTTTTCCATTTCCTGCCACCACAACTTTGTTGGATTCAGAAATTTTTATTTCTAATCTTAGTCATTAGCACTAGGATTGGTTGTGCTTCTCCCCTTTTGATTTCCTTCTACAGAGTCCCTCTGGTCACAGTTGCCCCTCTGACCCTCTCATGGACTCCTTGAGCGCACCTCTACTTTCATCTCAGGTCTCTGTCTATTAGCTTTCACAGGGCAGAGTCCCACAACTCTTTCCCTGTAGACCTAGGCCTTAAACTGCAGACTCTTGAAATTCACTGTGATTATCTCAGCAGGTCTGACTTTATTCTGGCACCTAGAGTCATGTTCTCTCAGAGGCAATGGCAAGGTTACCCAGTGACCAGCCAGCTCCTATAAAGCAAATTATTATCTATTCAGAACAAAAACATTACAAAGGAAACATATTGTGAAAACAATAAACAGCTTATTTGCAGGTCTAGCTTACTAGGCAGTTACCATCTTCCACATGGGATCCCAGATGCAATTAAAGTATTTAATGACAGGTTTCAGAGTAGCAGCCGTGTTAGTCTGTATCCGCAAAAAGAACAGGAGTACTTGTGGCACCTTAGAGACTAACAAATTTATTAGAGCATAAGCTTTCGTGGGCTACAACCCT
>NW_020695213.1:0-12601 GCF_002925995.2 Terrapene triunguis
GCTTCTCAAATCGGCAGTGCAAGACCCCAGGCACTGAAGGCGAGGGCCGAAAATTCGACCTTGTCCTGAGTGCGCATGTGATAGGTACAGTGCATGGTCTTGTTCACAGAGAAAGACTATGTTCTTTGTTCACAACTACATTTATCTTTCTGAGGAATTCACTCCCTTTTTCCCATTCCCACAGCCACATCTGCGACTGTCTCCCAACCCAGCCTGGCATCACACTCCCAGAGGCTAGCGCAGATTAGGCGGAGGAAGAAGAGGACGCGGGAGGACATGTTCTCGGAACTAATGGGCTGCTCCCGAGCCCAGGCAGCACAGCAGACCCAGTGGAGGGAAAACTTGTCCCAAATGCACCGGACACACATGGAACGTGAGGAGAGGTGGCGGCAGGAAGACCAGCAGGCGACTCAAACGCTGCTTGGACTAATGAGGGAGCAAACGGACACGCTCCGGCGCCTTGTGGATGTTCTGCAGGAACGGAGGCAGGAGGACAGAGCCCCGCTGCAGTCTATCAGTAACCGCCCTCCCCCGCCACCAAGTCCCATACCCCCCTCACCCAAAGTCCAAAGAAGGAGGGGCGGCAGAGTCCGTGAAAACTCTCACTCCACCCCTGCAGACTGCTCAAGCACCAGAAGGCTCTCATTCCCCAAAATTTGAAAAGTCCATTCCTTCCCGCCTCACCCAAGCCGCCGTCCAAGTTTCACCCCCCAGTTTCATGTGTGGTTGTTAATAAAAAATATGTTTCTGTTCAATACTGTTTCCATCATGTTCTTTAGAGGAGAGTCTGTCTGAAGGGGGGGAAGGGGATTGGTAATTGGACAGGACAGCAGCAGGGCACACACACAGTGCAGTCACTAGTTACGCTGGTCAGTCTGGGAGGTGGTTTTCATGTTCTGGGGGGGGGTTGCTCTGTGACTTTGTGGCGGGGGAGGGCAGTTACAGATCTTATGCAGCGGTCCTTATCCTGGATCACAGAGCCACACAGCAGGGGATCTGTAACCATCCTCCCCCTGCCACAAAGTCACATAGCCACCACATACACGCAGTCCCCATCAGCAGGGCTGGCAGGCTCCGTTGAAACAACCAGTCCACCACTGCGGAGCCTGTCATTCCTGCAGTTTAGAAGCGTCATTTGCATCAGTACACTACACCCGCTCCCCACCACAGTCTGCGTCCCAGGTTCAAAACATTCCCGCGAAAACAGTAACAAAGAAAACGGTGTCCATTAACAAAATAGAAGTCATTTTATTTTTAAACGTGTATTGGAAGGGGGTGAAGGGGGTATGTAACTGGAGAGGATAGTCAACATTGACTGGGTAAAGAAACGGGGGCAGGTTCAGCTTCTCTGTACACAAACTTAAAAGTCACAGGTTACCCTGCTCACTCAGGAACCTAGCTTTCAGAGCCTCCCGGATGCACAGCGCGTCCCGCTGGGCTCTTCTAATCGCCCGGCTGTCTGGCTGGGCGTAATCAGAAGCCAGGCTATTTGCCTCAACCTCCCACCCCGCCATAAAGGTCTCCCCCTTGCTCTCACAGCGATTGTGGAGCACACAGCAAGCTGATATAACAATGGGGATATTGGTTTCGCTGAGATCCCAGCGAGTCAGTAAGCTTCTCCATCTCCCCTTGAGACGGCCAGAAGCACACTCCACCACCATTCTGCACTTGCTCAGCCGGTAGTTGAAGAGTTCTTTTTCAGTGTCCAGGGCGCCAGTATAGGGCTTCATGAGCCAGGGCATTAGCGGGTAGGCTGGGTCCCCGAGGATCACTGTAGGCATCTCCACATCCCCAAGACTTATTTTGTGGTCCGGGAAGTAAATACCTTCCTGCAGTTGTCTAAACAGACCAGAGTTCCTGAAAACGCGAGCGTCATGAACCTTGCCTGGCCATCCGACGTTGATGTTCGTAAAACGTCCCCGATGGTCCACCAGTGCTTGCAGCACCATTGAAAAGTAGCCCTTTCGGTTAATATACTGGCTGGCCTGGTGGTCCGGTCCCAGGATAGGGATGTGAGTTCCATCTATAGCCCCACCGCAGTTTGGGAATCCCATCGCGGCGAAGCCATCTATGATGACCTGCGCGTTTCCCAGGGTCACTACCTTTTAAGAGCAGTACCTCAACGATTGCGTTGGCTACTTGCATCACAACAACCCCCACGGTAGATTTGCCCACGCCAAAGTGGTTCGCGACTGACCGGTAGCTGTCTGGCGTTGCAAGCTTTCAGAGGGCTATGGCTACTCGCTTCTGGACAGTCAGGGCTGCTCGCATCCGGGTGTCATTGTGCTTCAGGGCAGGGGACAGCAACTCACAAAGTTCCAGGAATGTCCCCTTCCGCATGCGAAAGTTTCGCAGCCACTGGGATTCATCCCAGACCTGCAGCACTATACGGTCCCACCAGTCCGTGCTTGTTTCCCGGGCCCAGAATCGCCGTTCCACAACATCCACATGATCCATTGTCACCGTGATGTCCTCGGCGCTGGGTCCCGGGCTTTCTGACAGGCCTGTGCTACTCTCAGACTTCAGGCCCTCACCGCGGTGCCGTAGCCTCCTCGCCTGATTTATCTGCCTCTGGGAAAGGTGGATGATAAGTTGCGAGGCGTTGACAACGGACACAACTGCAGCGATGGTCGCAGCGGGCTCCATGCTCGCAGTGCTGTGGCGTCCGCGCTGTCACTGACCAGAAAAGTGCGCAAACTGATTTCCCGCCGGCGCTTTCAGGGAGGGAGGGAGGGCGGTAGTGACGGACGGATGACAACAGTTACCCAAAAGCACCCTCGACACATTTTTTTACCCAGAAGGCATTGGGGGCTCGACACAGAATTCCAATGGGCAGCAGGGACTGCGGGAACTGTGGGATAGCTGCCCACAGTGCACCACTTCCAATGTCGACACTTTCCCAGTTAGTGTGGACTCACAAAGTCGAATTACTGTCCTTAGTGTGGACACACACGTTCGACTTTGCAATATCGATTCCACATATTCGATTTAAGTGAAATCGAACTACTCTCGTAGTGTAGACATACCCAAAGATTCTTACTTAAAAAGGGACACAATTAACTTTCCCAGACTTTTGATTGCCTTTTACTTCTAACTCTGCTTTCAAACACCCAGTGATCTGAAAGAGACAACACAACCTATATTGGTAGGTTTGCATTTCTTTTACCTCCGCTACAATATACACTGCACATGTTCTGGGGAAAATGCACATCCTATCCACAATTCAATTTCCACAACACTAGCCACATCAATTTCTACACAAGGTGTAACTGTTTCTTTTGTGCTTACAAAATCTCCATGCACCCCTAGTAAAGTGACAGCTCGACCACACAGAGCCAGGGGCACTGTCCTTCTCTCTCTTTTCTGAACACCGGGTAAAGGCCATTTACTTAACATATAATTCAAAGGGCTATCCTTAGAGGGTTTTACCAGAGACCCACCCATCTGCCTGCTGACACTCTAACAGAGAATTACACAGAGAACAGAGGGAATTATGGCCTAATAGGATCCTATTACAGGAATTTCTACTAATACTGACCGCTACAGGGGACGGGACAGAAGGATCCCAATTCGACCTCAGAGCTTCATCGCACGCGATGGCTTCCACTCTGAGGAATTACGAGGCTCAGTTCCGTCCACACACCTAACGCCCAAATGTATAAGACAGAAATTCATTAACCGGAATCGCCAGTAACTGTCACTGAAATATCGGGTCCACCTAGCTGAGAGCCAATATCAGCCAGACAGGGATAAGGAAGAGTTGCTTTATTCAGCAGAAGAAAGGAGAGCCTTGCACCTTGGTACAAAGACTCTGTCTTACACACATTTTACCATTCCAATTATTATCCTGGGGATTTGAAATCCCCATGCTTATAATTACTTACTCCTTTCCTTCCACTATGCCCTCAAAGTTTCCAACCTGTTCTCCAATCTCTCTATCTGTTGCCTGCCCACTTGGGCCCGATCCTGCTTTTCTCGCTGAACCGTCCCTTCCATGGGCACCGGCTTTTTCACCACCAATTTAGATAGGAGGGTGGGCTTCTCAACTAGCCCCCACCCTTCCTGGTCTCTTCTCTTAAAAATTCTTACTCACAAGGCTACCCGAGTCCTCCCTCGTGACGCTTGCCACTTGGGCAAAACGCATGGCCCATTGGCATTTAACTATTCAATTTTCTCTTGTGGCAAACACACTGCTGTTACAGCATATGCAAACACAAATGGTTAAATTCTGACAAGTCCCTGAAGGACCGGTACTTGCTTAGCCAGTGCTTCCTTTTCTGCCTGGAAGTCCTGTCTTAAGGCTTGCAACTTGCCCTGGGCGTAGGTTTGAGCTGCTGCCTCTTTCATTATCTATGCTCTTAATTGCTCAATTCTAGTTATCAAGTACACAACTCTTCCCTTTTCTCCAACTTCTCTATTGCTCAGTCCTGCTACGATTGGGGTAGATCCACCAGTCACCCTTCCCGGTCAACCGGGGTGGAGAGAGGAATGCTAAATCCCTCTCCGGTTCTCAGACTTACTGCGGCTGAGAGTAGGCACACTTTCATACTCACACACGTACATCCAGACTGGCCACGTCTGTGTAAAACGTTCAGAGAAGGTGCTGTGCAATCTCCAACTTGCTTCCTCTCTTGGGAGGGCAGTTCTTTTACACCCTGAGGTCTCCTGGGGCGTCTTTTCAGTGATTCCAGTCCAGGCCGGCTGCCTGTGGCTTCTTCAGCGTCCCCAAACCATGCCGGCTCCAGGGTCGCAAAGGCAGACTGTTGGATCTCACTGGACAGTTAAGCTTTGCAAATGTAATCTCAGCACTGTAACTTGTATTGCCTTTGGTTTGACTATGTCTATATTTTTTCACAGCCAGCTGGGGCCGAAAGCAGTTTTTCTTTGTACTTAGCCTGGTCTGCATTGATTCTTGACCTTGAACGCAGATTAACTTTCTCTTTATCTCTGGACCAAGCTGAATTTCAAATTAACCCGTTCTTTTCCTCAATAGACAAATTGCTCCCATTTTGTGTCAGAGGCTTTTTGGTGATTAAAAGCTCCTCTGAGATGTATGATCTTATCTAGATTGAAGGTACCTTCTAGTGGGCATTGTCTGATGAATTTTCACGCGTGTAATGATTCCAATTCTCTAAATACCTGCAGGTTTTAGTACCATAATGTACGTACATGAAATAAGCTGGGGTACCCTTAGGGGGTGAGAGGGAATCTTAGACTGTCCCCCACCCATTTTCCAATCACACACACAGGGAGGATGCCCTGTCCACTCTAGCGGCACATAAACTAAGGATCTCTCCCTACAGGGTACTCACACAGGAGAGGCTAACGAGGATGGCCACAACCCTCCTACACCTCCCTTCAGCAAAGAGCGTCGGCTAGTCTCAGAGAGACGGCGCCGCTTACTCTGTTGCATCCAGTGAGATGATCAGACTGTCAGTGGCTCACACGGAGAGGAAAAGGGGAGGGAAGATGGGTTCACACACTCCTAGACCCAGGTAGCCTCCTCACCGGACGATGCCAGACCGAGTTAGCCCACCGTGGGTCGGATCTCCTAAAAGATCCTCTAGTTACCGGGCTTGCGTTAGAGTAGTTCTGGTCACGAGCCAAAAGACTTCGCAGAGTACTCTGGGCGTCTTCCAGTAACTCTCAATTCACACTGGTGTACACACACACACCAAGGCCTTATTCCAGGTACTATTCCCAAGTACCTCCAGGTACTATTCCCAAGTACCTCCAGGTACTATTCCCAAGTACCTCGATGCATCACTCGAGGCGGTAAAAACCCCTCCTGCTGAGGCGGTAACAACCCCTCAGCACCGGTGCATACCTATGCACCTCGCATATGCGTTCAGGGGGCGGCAAACAATTCCCCTACGCCGCTCAGCATCTGACCTTGCTGCACAGTCAATAAGTTTGGATGGCGTGAGCCCAACAGGGACAGACGGCTTCACGGACAGTCCTCCTCCGACACCCCAATAGAGATTTCAAAAGGTCTCCTACCTCTATTGTGGCGCCATGGGGTTCGAAGGGGAACGATCTGTAGCAGCTGCCGGTGCCTCTGCGGGCATTGCCATCCAGGACGAGCCCCCAAATTGTCGGAGAAAAACACAGTTCTCACTTTTTGTTTGGGTACAGCAAGTCAGATGCTTTATTTTCTTTCTATCAATTGCATAGAGGGAGAGAGCTAAGCAGGTCTCTCAACAGGTAAACAATTACAGCAAGCATTTATACCTTTTGTTACAGACAATAATGAGCAACAGCTGCATTTTGTTTATACATAGGTCATTCTGATATCTTGTTTTGCTCACTAATGTAGACTCTTAGTCTACATTCCATATTATCTACACAAGGTCGCAACAACTTCTCACACAGTTCTTTCCCACTTGCCTCACACATTCCTCGCGTCTACAAATCTCACGTTATTAGGGTTACAGTTAGCCTAACTCTTGCTAACGAACTGTCATGCATTGCATCCCCTTCCTGTCAGTTCTTTCTCTGCTTCCACAACCCCCCCTTTTGTACTACTAGTACAACAAACATTTTCAAATCTCTATTTGCATTAAATCTCGGAATTCAGATTCTACATCAGATGCTTCAACCTTAGGGGTTTTGTTTGGATGTAATGACAATCCTTGAAGAGCATGGACATGAAAGGTATTACTATTATTACGTCCTTTACAACAACAATAACATACTCCTACACTAGCTAACAACAACACAAGCAATAACATTCCCATAGCGATAATATCATGGGGTTGTTGTACAATCTTAGTCATATAACACAATACATCATACTTAGTACACAAGGTGGATACTCTATAAGCTGTCTGAAAGGCATACTTTTCAACTTGATATATATTTTGAAGCATGTGAATTTGCCCTTGTACTTCAGAGATTTTCTGAACCTCTGGTAACAGTGAAAGCAAATTTTGAAATCGATCGGGTACTAAACTAATCCAATTAAAGGGTATCTGGAACTTAAGGACTACTTGCAAAAGTCTATCTGCAGGCCAGTAAATAATATGATTGCCTGCAGTGGTAATGCGATTAAAATATATGTCTTGCGATGTGATGGCATTAACAAACACACAGCTATCATTAGCTTGAAAAAAATAAGTGTCCTGTCAGGGTAGTTCCTTGTCCCCTACCTTCCCAGCAAACGTAGTCATGAAGAGTAACAACTTCTCCTGGCTTCAGTTTACGGATACACTGAAGCTGTGGGGGTTGTAACGGCCAAAATGTCCATTGACTCCCTAACCCCATCCAAATGTCAGATGTAATCCCAGGAGCACTGACTAAAAATCGATTGGGCATACCAGGAGGTCTAATTTCCCAGATGTCTCGGTGAATTACCCAATCCCACATGCATCCTCCCCATGGACCCGGCAGGATTCGATATGTGGGAGCCCACACCCCCCAACCGGTCCATATGCTTGGAAGGAGCACTGAGAACATCTGCACTTCCACCCAGAAAGTCTCCAAGTATGTCTCCATGGCCACAGATCAGATGGTACTCCTGATGTGTCTGTAAGGGCAGTGGGCAAAGCCTGATGCTCTAGATCATTCCGAATGGCCATTAGCTGGTGATTCAGGAAATCCTGAATTCTGAACATGCTAGATCCCACTGCAATGCCTTCCCAGCCTCAGTGATATTCAATACCATCTCTGTCAGCAACTTCTGGGTCATTGAACTAAGGGCGGAAATAACATGTAACTCACCAACTCCAGCCTGTACCTGGGTTAGTTGTACTCCAGAAACAAGGCCAATGGCCTTCTCTAGTTGCCCCAATTTCTCATCATGTTCTTGGTTCTTAAAAATATTCCAAACTGCTGCTGCATTATTGGCCCCATCCCAAAGGGATCCGGTCAAGTCTCTCTTCTTTCTAGAAGAAATAACCCAAGCCCTCTGTTGTGCTAATCTAATGGCAGCCCTGTGAGCAATTTGGGTATTTGTTTAATTGTTCACTAATTGGGTGACCAAATAACAATAAGGGCCTCTCTCATTTAACACAGTGCAAATTCCAGGAACATTCGCTATAGAACCCATCAATTGTAATTACAGATTCTTGGGGTTCACTGGTAGTGATATCATACACTTTTATCTCCACTGATCCATTCAATTGTTTGCTTATATGGGATATCCTGAACCTTAAAAATATATTTTTTCAAACCATATTTAAATAAATCACTAAAGTGTGAAGGCCTTAGTCATTGGTTTTATCAAATATATGGCATTGTCTGTATTTGGATGTGTTACAGGGGTAATAGTGTAATGGAGGAGATGGCAGGGGCAATGGCAACAAGGTGCCTTTGGTACTTATCATTTAAAATCCAGTTAGGGAGGGCAATACATGCTGAAGGACTTATCCAAAACACAGGGCGCAGCCTAATCCAATCAATACCACGTTCCCAAGCATGGGTCCCACAAGTTTCTTCCTGCCAGTGTATATTTCTTTGTTTCTTCACCAGGGTCAGTTCTTAATGTCTCTTGTAGTCAGGAATCCCTGGACTTTGTGGTTTCAATGAAGCAAGTGTTCCTTCTTCTCTTTTCCTGAAACAGTGTGGTTTAGCATCATACAGGGGAGAGGTTACTAGCACATCACCCTGTAATGGTTTTGCTTCTTCTAGGAAAATCCAAAGGCACAGTAGGTCTGTCAGTGGACAAGGGAGAGGTTACTAGCACTTCACCTTGTCTTTTTTTTTCTTTCTTTTTCCTGCTGTCCAGAAGACACAGCAGAGCTAGAAGGAGAAATAGGCTTATCATCAGTCGGAGAGTCCTCCCGAGGTGGAGGGGTCTTTTTACAGTTGAGAAGCATGGGTCCAGGCAGGTAGTCCTTGGCACTTCACAGCGGTGTTGGTGGTTAACAGGACTTGGAAAGGGCCTTTCCAGTGTGGAGCCAAAGCAGTCTTTCATTGATGGACTTTACGTAGACTCAGTCTCCTTGTTTCAATGAATGGCAGGGCTGCTAGGGTCTTTGGGTAGCACTTCTTTTATCTGTGAGAAAAGAAACCTAACACATTTCATTAATGCCTGGCAGTGTTTTGCAGATCTCATAGTTCCTTGGGCACATTCAGGCCCCCCCTTTTCTTGGCTGTCAGCCAAGTCTTAGCTGTGGGTAGTATCCTTGGATGGGGCCAGCGTCTTATCTTTGGACTGAGCTTGCTAGCTATTTTTTCCTCAGTTAACTCATTCTGTTCTTTTTCCTTCTCTCCTTCTTGGCTTCTTTTAACCTACAAAGGAAACTTCCACTCTTCACTCATATGCCTTTTCCCAACAATGAACACATACACATTGCCATTATACAGTACATTAGTCTTATTATTCAATGTATGCCATGTACACTCTTCCAGTAAAATAACTTTATTACAGAGCTTTGGAGCAACAAACCAGAACAAGCACACCCACTTTTGAGGAGTCCACTCAGTACAACCTCTGGTGTCCAATAGCTTTCCTCCCTCCCCAGCCCTCTGGCTAGAAATCTGAGGTACCCAGAAGGATCCCATGGGCAATATGGGGAGTGGGTTAACCTTCCATGTCCTTGCTTCCAAAGACTGTTGGTATGCAAATTTTAACACCAATTTTTTTTCAATTAAAAAAATCTGGCCAATGAAGTTTCTTTTTCTTACTTAAGCAACTATATTAGACTTTAGTATATCACATTTTCCTGATTTATCCAAACACTTTTTGTATTCCAAGTTGAATAAAACAAAGTATCTGCTTTTTGATTTAACCCTTCTATTTAATTTTGAACTAGACTGTCCTATGAAAAT
Organism: Terrapene triunguis; assembly: GCF_002925995.2. Taxonomy (NCBI): domain Eukaryota; kingdom Metazoa; phylum Chordata; order Testudines; family Emydidae; genus Terrapene; species Terrapene triunguis. Next base: position 9,772 of record NW_020695213.1, read on the forward strand.
ATTAAACCCAACAATTCTGGCCACAAGACAAACACCACAAGACAGGACAAAGAACACAAAAATAATTCCTATTGTACCAGTAAATGCATGGAACATTGAATGCTGTTCAGCTGGCATCCGTTTTCTCTGATGATCTGAAAGACAAAAGAACAGAGGTCTACCCCTTCTGGATAGTCAGTCATTGCTTAAAATATTTCCTTTATATACACATACTCTTGTTGATTTTAGACAAAACAGAGGAATTACCCCATATTTCCTTGTATTTGTTTCATAGGCAGCCCAGGTTTCAGTGGCTTCTACCTTATTAGTTAGAAAATTGCATTAATACAGATGCTTTCTGGCTTGCTTCCAGATCCAAAGCTATCCACAGCTTAAAGGCCTGGTCTACACTAAGCGTTTATGTCGAATTTAGCGCCGTTACATCGAATAAACCCTGCACCCGTCCACACCACAATGCTATTTAGTTCGACATAGAGCTCTCTTAAATTTGACTTCTGTACTCCTCCCCAACGAGGGGAGTAGCGCTAAATTCGACATGGCCATATCGAATTAGGCTAGGTGTGGATGGAAATCGACGCTAATAGCTCCGGGAGCTATCCCACAGTGCACCACTCTGACGCTCTGGACAGCAGTCCGAGCTCGGATGCTCTGACCAGCCACACAGGAAAAGCCCCGGGAAAATTTGAATTCCTTTTCCTGTCTGGGCAGTTTGAATCTCATTTCCTGTTTGGACATCGTGGCGAGCTCAGCAGCACTGGCAACGATGCAGAGCTCTCCAGCAGAGATGGCCGGGCAATCTCAGACTAGAAAGAGGGCCCCAGCATGGACTGATCGGGAAGTCTTGTATCTCATCGCTGTGTGGGGTGATGAGTCCGTGCTTTCCGAGCTGCGCTCCAAAAGACGGAATGCAAAGATCTACGAGAACATCTCTAAAGCCATGGCAGAGAGAGGATACAGCCGGGATGCAACGCAGTGCCGCGTGAAAATCAAGGAGCTGAGACAAGGCTACCAGAAGACCAAAGAGGCAAACGGATGCTCCGGAGCCCAGCCCCAGACATCCCGTTTCTACGAGGCACTGCATTCCATCCTAGGTGCGGCCGCCACCACTACCCCACCAGGACGTTGGATTCTGAGGATGGGATATTGTCCACGGCCGGTTCCTCGGACATGTTAGCGGACGGGGAAGATGAGGAAGGAGATGAGGAGGACGAGGCAGTCGACAGCGCTTGCAACGCTTCCCCGACAGCCAGGATCTCTTCATCACCCTCACAGAGATCCCCTACCACCCGTCCCCAGCCGTTAACCCGGACACAGAATCAGGGGAAGGATCAGCCAGTAAGTGTTTTAAACCTCTAAACATTTATTTTTAACAGAACAGGAATTTTAACAATACCAACAATGGGTTTCTCATGATTAGTTTGCCCTAGGCGCTTAACGTTTCAGTCCCTGGCAGTGCAACTATTAAAAACAAATCTAACAATGTCCGGTTTTGCATGATTGTTCTGCCCAAGCCGCTCTACTGTTTAGTCCCTGCCAGTGCAGCTACAGTAAAATGCGGTCTACATGTCCGGGGATAGAGCAGAAATCCTCCTGGGACATTTCGACGAAGCTCTCCTGGAGGTAATTGGAAAGCCTTTGCATCAGGTTCCTGGGGAGAGCGGCCTTATTTGGTCCTCCGTGGTATGAAACGTTTCCGCGCCAGGAGACCATCAGGTACTCCGGGATCATTGCCCTGCAGAGCATGGCGGCATACGGCCCTGGTCTTTGCAGGCTTTCCCAAAGCATTCTTTCTTTATCTCTGTCTGAGATCCTCATCAGGGTGATGTCGCTCATGGTGACCTGCTTTGAATTAGGTAGGGGAATGTTAGTATTGGGACTGCTTGCCCGTTCCTTTACAGAACTGTAACCGCCGGTTTACAGCCACGCGGTGGAGGCGGGAGAGGGGCGGCATACAGGCATCTTTCCCTGGGACAGCCGCGAGGGGGTGGGACAGGGGCAGAGTTGATGCTTGCCGGATTGCTGGCAGCAGGGACTAGCATTGCTTTCAATGTGAAAGGAGGCCAGTGCTACTATCAAAGTTTTAAGCAGCCACAAGTCTACGGCTTACCATGTCTGCCTGCTACACAAATTCCGGTGTCCTGCCCTGCTTCTCAAATCGGCAGTGCAAGACCCCAGGCACTGAAGGCGAGGGCCGAAAATTCGACCTTGTCCTGAGTGCGCATGTGATAGGTACAGTGCATGGTCTTGTTCACAGAGAAAGACTATGTTCTTTGTTCACAACTACATTTATCTTTCTGAGGAATTCACTCCCTTTTTCCCATTCCCACAGCCACATCTGCGACTGTCTCCCAACCCAGCCTGGCATCACACTCCCAGAGGCTAGCGCAGATTAGGCGGAGGAAGAAGAGGACGCGGGAGGACATGTTCTCGGAACTAATGGGCTGCTCCCGAGCCCAGGCAGCACAGCAGACCCAGTGGAGGGAAAACTTGTCCCAAATGCACCGGACACACATGGAACGTGAGGAGAGGTGGCGGCAGGAAGACCAGCAGGCGACTCAAACGCTGCTTGGACTAATGAGGGAGCAAACGGACACGCTCCGGCGCCTTGTGGATGTTCTGCAGGAACGGAGGCAGGAGGACAGAGCCCCGCTGCAGTCTATCAGTAACCGCCCTCCCCCGCCACCAAGTCCCATACCCCCCTCACCCAAAGTCCAAAGAAGGAGGGGCGGCAGAGTCCGTGAAAACTCTCACTCCACCCCTGCAGACTGCTCAAGCACCAGAAGGCTCTCATTCCCCAAAATTTGAAAAGTCCATTCCTTCCCGCCTCACC
>NW_020695214.1:0-10216 GCF_002925995.2 Terrapene triunguis
CCTAAGAGACAATTAAGCAGCAGAAACCCTCAGGAAAAAGCCTAGTGCTACTGATTAAGAGCCTTATGCATTACTCTGATTTGGAAATCCAATCTAGACTCAGCAAAGCAAATGCTTTTAAGTCTACCAGGAGGTTGGTTCACACTCTTACAGAGACATTCCGCAGGCAGGCTGCAGAAGCTGCTATCCCTCCATCTGACTGGGCTCCAGCTAGGTGATACCACACCGATTACAGCGCTCCATCGTGTTACTTTCTGAGCTGAAGTCACCAGGTCTTTGGGTCCCCCAACAGCCTGGTAGATTAAGAGTTTTACCATTTAGACTGTTTACCCTGGCTTTGCCCTACAAATCAGGAGATACTGGTACGTGGACGGGCTCAGATGTAAATCCAGGACCACCACTAGCCACGAATGGGGATGGTGTCTCCCATGTACACTTTCTCTTGATGGAAAGTGCAGAGGGAGGGTCTGCGGCTCGCACTTACCTAGCCAATTCCACGGCCACTACCAAACCACGCTTAAGTGAAAAATGGAGACTGCAGACACCCAAAGAAGCCTCTGCGTGTTTAGATAGCCAGGCTTACATCCTGTATGGATACAAGTTCAGATTTAAGGAACCATACTATGAAGGGATGAGGAATGACTGAAGCCCCTTGGACATGTCAGGCTGAAACAGCTGGCAAGAGATGCCTGAGTCCATCAGGGACACAGAAAATCCAAAACAGAGACAACTCCCTTAGTTTGCACAAGACAGGAAACCCTGATGCTGCAAGTACAGCTTTAGCGAGGCGATGAAACTGAGGAGTTCTGGCTAGATCCCAAGTTGGATAGTACCTTGCCTCCCGACAGTCTCCTGCATACTCGAGGGGACACGGCCTTCTTTGCTTCCTGTTCTAAACTGTGTGCAGCGTTGCTGTGGGCCTGTTAGCCCAGAAGCAGCTGCATTTCAGCTGAGAGAAAAGTGATTTTTGTATCTGGTTTTTACCAGCACCCACTGTCCTGGGTCTGATCTGGTTAGCCTGGGTCTGTACTTCAGGTGGAAGAATTACTTCCTTCCAAGCCCCATTCCCTCTTTTATTAGTGTCCAATGCATAAGAACGGCCATATTGGGTCAGACCAAAGGTCCATCTAGCCCAGTCTCCTGTCTTCTGACAGTGGCAAATGCCAGGTGCCCGAGAGGGAATGAACAGAACAGATAATCATCAAGTGATCCATCCCCTGTCGCCCATTCCCAGCTTCTGGCAAACAGAGGCTAGGGACATCATCCCTGTCCATCCTGGCTAATAGCCATTGAGGGACCTATCCTCCATGAATTTATCTAGTTCTTTTTTGAACCCTGTGATAGTCTTGGCCTTCACAACATTCTCTGGCAAGGAGTTCCACAGGTTGACTGTGTGTTGTGTGAAGAAATACTTCCTTTTGTTTGTTTTAAATCTGCTGCCTATTAATTTCATTTGGTGGCCCCTAGATCTTGTGTTATGAGGAGTAAATAACACTTCCTTATTTACTGTCTCCACACCAGTCATGATTTTATAGACCTCTATCATATCCCCCCCTTAGTCATCTCTTTTCCAAGCTGAAAATGCAGTAGGGGAGCCCCTGGTTAGACAGCAGTAAACGCATTGTCATCACTTATTTATTTTGCTTATTAAGTACTTTGGGATGAAAGGCACTTGAGTGCGAGACAATTAGTAACCGATTTGACTCATAGCATCACCACCTCGACAAGTTTCAAGCCAGCAATCCCGGGGAGGAGCAGAGAAGCGCGGGCTCTAGCAGAGTCACTCTCCCATCCAGATACAATCTCCCGAGCGTCTACACCCAGATACAGGAGTGCAACCGTTCTGCTTTACTCTACGTCCTCCAGAGTCTGGAAACGAGCTGGCAGTGAGAGAAGCAGACTCATCCTTCTGGGGTTCTTGCTTCCCCTATCCAAGCTACTTATTACATGGCTCCGTCACTGTAGGATCCATTCTCTCCATTGTATTTATCCTCTTAGCACCCATGAGCCAGGGCATGGCTATTATCCCCACTGTACAGATGGGGAAACGGAGGCACAGGGAGGCTACGTGATCTCGCACAAGAAAATACAAAATCTGTGGCAGAGCAGGGACGTGAACCCAGGTCTTCCATGTCCCCAGTTAGCGCCCTAACCACCGAACCGTCCTTTCTCTGTGAGAAACTGCATGTGACAACCACAGTCTGGGCCGATGCCCCCGGGACTGAAGCAGAGCTCTCCAAGGATGGAAGCATGAGTCTTTACAGCTTGGGCTAAAGAGCCAGCATCCCCTGACCCTCCCGACAGGAGCTGACATTTCTGTAAGTGCTTTTCAGGCTGAAGAATCCCCAGAAGACTCCTGAGACACAGATCACGTCTGTCAGAACCGAGATGCAGCCACCTCTAGGGGGAACGTGGCAGCCATTTAACAGTCACAGCACAACTGGATGCAGGAGGGGAAGCGAAGCAGAATCTCTGTCTAAAAATAATAATAATATAAAAAAAAATCAAGCTACTAGGACCAGGGGAGAGGGACAGGCTGGCAGAAAGTAGTTCCTCACTCTGGACTTTCGCCAGGACTGCAGGGATGACGCTGCCACAGGATGACACCACAAGAAGTGAGGATTTCGGTTTCGCATCTGGCCTGCAAGTCAACTACTCCTCCAGCGACACAGCACCTCTTGCATCACGGGCAGCACCAGCTCCCTGCCAAAACACCACTTCCTGCAGCACCTGGGGTTTTCGGTAGAGATCTCTCCCATCCAAGTATTGACTCAGCCCAACCTTGCTTGGCCTCTGGAGTCAGACAGAATGACAGTACCAGGTGGTCTGGTTGCAGAAAGCTTCTCTTTCAAAAACAAAGCCCCACCCCTGTGAATAAGGGGAAAGGGAGGGAGCTAAAGCACACCGAAATAAATCATCCCAACATCACATACCATGACTCACCATGTACAGGGCCTGCGATTACCGCACTGGATGTGGGCAAGGAGAAAGGAATCCCCCCGATACACACTGAACTCGATATTCCGAGGTCCCCTCCTTCTGCAGGGATGACGGAGGATTGTCCCGACAGCATGAAAATTCAAAACTGCATAGTACAGTGTACTTCACTGTCCAGACCATTAGTCAAGCTGTTACTCTCCGCCCCAGCACCAACTCCTGTAGGACTCTGCTGCGTTCTAGCTCCTTCTTAGGAGTGGATAATAGCCTCGAATTGTACTGTTTAAGGGCTGAGACCGTATTTGATCCACACTTCAGTACTCTAACCCAGACAGCGTCTTTCCAATTTCTCTATTCCTTTCCCTGCAGGACTAAAGCAAAAGCCTCACGAGTCTAGAGAAATTAAACCCATCACATCCCTTTGTCCGGCAACCCTGTCATTTTGTTAAAGGCAGCAATCAAGTTTGCCTGGGACAATCTGGGCTTTGTGAACCTGCGCCGTTCACTCACATTACTCGTCCATAAGTGCCTACAGCTGGATTAGCGTCACGGCAGCAGCGTTCCAGCTGCGGTTCAGGAGACAACGCTCATTCTAAGCTTCTATTTTCAAGGCACTTCATTTCAAGAAAAATTACCCTTTGGGCTGAACTGTCTTATGCCGGTTCAATCCAAAAGTGGTACGTTTGGGGGGGGGGAGGGGGGAGAAGAGAAGGGGCACACAGGTTGGAGTAAACTTGAAAAAGCCTTTGGGTATTTGAATGATGCCCAAATAAAGTGTAAAACCAACTCTAAAAAGGATCATTTAATTTTTTTTTTACTCAAATCACAATAATATGAATGTAAAGTGCACTGATGGATCAGAAATACGATTTAGGGGTCAGATTTCCTTAACTGTGTTGCAAGTAACAGATTTTTAAAATTCGAGCTTTCTTCTCTTGGAATCGGTCACCTCGTCTTTTAATTATCTAAATAATTAGTTTCACTTCCTGGTTTTCATGCAGTAACCCAGTGTTGCAACGTGGGGCTGAAAACAATTGGCATATGCGATGTTTAGTAGGCAGTTTTTTAAAAAGTCACGGTAACATTTCTGTTAGTCACTGGTTGCAAAAAGTTTGCTTCTACAAAGTCCAGACTTTGGCCCCAATTTGACCCAACGGCGCCCCTTGAAAAAGCTCAAATTTAGTACACAGGCTTTGAAGGAACATGTGCTTTGCTGAGTTTGGAAGGGAGCTGGTTGAGGAATAAGTTCAGGAGTGAGAAAAGCATAGCACGCATGCTCTGGGTGCGCTCTCTTTCGGCATTTAACCGATTAGATATTCACATATTATTGAACTATGCAATCACATTTCTCTAGTCTAACAAAAGAGAAGGAAATGTACACAAAGCCCATTGTTCCTGTAACACGATGACTCTGATTTTATGTGCACAGAAATCAGGGAAGCTGGGCTGCTTTCCAGGAAGTGGATTACTTTGAATATTTTGCCTCCAATCTTGTCTCAGACGATCATGTGAGTAGGGACGTTGAAAGACATGGGGAAGGGGTGTGTTGTCAACGAGACTTCAAACAGACATCTCTAGAGATCCCATCAATCTGATGTGATGGACACCAGGAATGAAGAAAACTGGATAAACTGTCCCCTACCAGAGTTTTTTTGAGGGTGGGAGGGGGAGATGTCAGAAGCAAAGATTACCATGCATTCTGTGCCTCACCCTCAAAGACAAACGTCTGACAGTGCCAGTGCTATCCCATGGGGGGCCCTAAGCAGGAATAATTTCCCCCCCCCCACATATTAATAATTAATACGAGTCCCCTTGAGCTGCTCAGGACCCTAAGCAATTGTTTAGTCTACTTATGCCTAGCGCTGGCTCTGGTCTGATATGACCTGCACCCGGAGGAAAAAACTCCAGTAGGCGATTTCACCCTAACATTGTCCCATCCGAAGTAGGAATGGTCTGGTTTTAAAGAAAGACGCAGCAAACAAATGAAAGGTGACGTAGCAGTGTGCTGAGGCAATGCAATGAGGGCACGTCTACACAATGCAGCTGTCCTGGGACCCTCTGGAAATTAGCAACCGTTTGGGGGTGGGGGAGAAGATGGCGCATCCCTTTGAGGAACTCCGCATTTGAGCCCCAGTATGGAAAAGGCAGCAAATCCTCCCCGACCCCCCGCAACGTTCCTCCTCCTTCAGCAATCCAAAGGAGTCCAGAGAAGCTGGGCGGGGTTGGTGGAGCCACAGAGGCAATGTAATCCAAGAACCACAGCCACGGGTCAGCAACCTTTCTCCCTCCGGAGAGAGCTGCCTCTGGGAATCCCCATGCTGGGAGAGCAGCGAGCAGGGCAACCGCCCCGAGAGAGCGGTGTGCTAATGAAATAAAGACAACGCGCCCGAGAACGAGACGGCGAACCAATGCTGTGGAAACGTATCGTACAAAGCACGCCAAAGACGCTGCCTTCCGCCTGGCAGAACGAGCCCTCGACCCCCAAGGGAGCAGGATACCACCTAGGTCTAACCAGTCTGAATACAAAGTCTAATCCCGCCGCGGCTTGGAGATAACGGAGATGAGGATCTCTTCAAAAGCCATAGAAAGTCTGCAGAGGGGTGGATTTACAGAAGAGTTTTCCCCATCTCAGCAGTAACTCAGGATTGGGTTTTCCTCCCCCCCCTCCCCCCATTAAAATGATTCCTGGTCCTTATAGGTACTTTTCACCCAGAGATCACCATCCTTTGTAAAACGCTTTGTAAGTAACACGGACCATTAAAACTCTCTGGGGCAAATACCATTTCTACCTCTGTCTGAACAGCGCTCGGCACAATGGGGGCCACAAATGTGATTAGGACCCCTGGGTGCTCTGCAATAAACAACATCCCCATGTTATGACTAGAAAGGGAGGCAGAGAGTAGTGGAATGAGCTAACACGCTCCACATCACTATAACGTCAATCTTAGACAGGTTAGGTTTGCATGCGAATGGGCACACACATGCACCAAACCTTCTACTATTTTCCAAAGGATGACAGAAGACCCCTCCCTTAGACACGTGCGTGGAAGGCAGAGATAACAGCTAATTACTTTTTGGTTGTATCCCAGGACAATCCTTAACTCACTAACAGAAGAACTCTAAAATGACTGGTAAAGGGACAAGAAAATGGAGCGACTTCTCTAGGTTCTCCGAATCCTTAAGCTGCTTTCCTTTGTGGGCACGTGACCATTTAGCAAAAGATCTCCTATTCCACAAGCACAACACGATTTTCCCAGAGAAATGCAAAGATTCCCCTTTTAATAACCCAGCAACTGGTGCATCACATGGAGATTTTTAGGTCTAAGGAACTTTCCTTATTGATGAAGAAAGAGGGCTGGGCAAGAACAAAGGGGTTGCCATGGACAAGGATAACAGAACTCAGATCACTTCTTGATCAACTTTTGTTGAAAGAAGGAGATGAGGAACGAAAGATGCATCCTCTTCCCCAATGTAATGATCATTTAACACAAAGTTGGAACCCCTGATGCACTGGAGTAGATACTATTCTGACTCAGAGATTCATGGATGGGGGGGAATCTCATTTGGCAGAAAAGGAGTTTGCTTCAGTCTCCATGAAAACTACTCGTGTTGATCTGACTTATCTGCTGGTGAGTTGTTCCCTCCTGCCCTAGAAGGCAAGCTAAAAGCATTACCAGAAGTCCCATCCCTCGTTACTCGTTGGCACAGTATGACTCCAGGATCTCCCTGGCTGTTCAGATAACTCACTACTGCAAAGCACTGCTCCTTCGAACCTCTATTGCCTTTTCTCTGGTCAGAGAAACAAAGGCACAGACACAAGTTGGGTAAAGTCTTAGCTCCAGCAGCTTCCTGTGCAAGGTGAATTGTCTGAGGATTGCCGGGCAGGGCCTCTGCCTCACAATCTAGTCTCTGAGACCACCTGCTAGAAGCCCCCCCATCTCCTGGAAGGGGGCTAAGGCCCCCTTGGAATCCAGGAGAGACCCTATCAACGTTTGAATCTGAGCAACACCACAGCCAGCTTCCCCATGCTCACTCTTGACCTTAGGGTTAAGAAGAGAACCAAATGAATCACACCTTTATAAGTACAGGCTCTTTGAAGCCAGTTCTCTAAATATGGATACCCCTGCTGCAGGCTCTGATGGTGACAGTTGGCTGCCACCACTGCCAGACGCTCTCCCAACACCCTCACTCCTGCAGTTTGCCCTGTGGGCACTACTCTACAAATTAAAGTTGAACCCACATTATTTCCTGCACTGCTGCCCTACGGACACATGGAAGCGAGTGTCCTAAACGGCTGTGGGTTCTGAATAATCTTGAGAATTTAACGTAAGGATTATACTGCCCAGAGATGCAGTATGGCTCTGACATCAGCCCCACTTCTCTAGCCTCCCTCTCCAAGAGATACAAGGACCTCATCCCCTAGCTGCCTAGTGCAAGGAAGACTTGGAAGTGGAATGGGGTGGGGACTGGGTTCTGGCATGACCTCATACTGAGTATCCCATTCAGTAAGTGGCAGGACCCACTGATCCCAAGGTTCCCTGTTAGGCCTGTAAATAGGGACATCAGAAGCTGAAATCAGAAGGGGGGTCTAGGGGAGGTCTAGACTGGCTATTAGGAAACACTATTTCACTAGGAGGGTGGTGAAGCACTGGAATGGGTTACCTAGGGAGGTGGTGGAATCTTCATCCTTAGAGGTTTTTAAGGCCCGGCTTGACAAACCCTGGCTGGGATGGTTTAGTTGGGGTTGGTCCTGCTTTGAGCAGGGGGTTGGACTAGAACCTCCTGAGGTCTCTTCCAACCCTAATCTTCTATGATTCCTCCAGCAAAACTGGAACCCCTCAATGGCATGTGGTGCTCGCCCTGATGCCAAGGAAAGGACCAGGAGGTGGCAGGTCTGGGCCATAGCTCCCAGCTGCTGGAACCCACTGGGTGCCAGCGAGTGCACTACAGCTGACGTTAACTAGGTAACATCAGTGTGAGCTCTGAGGCTTCAAACACCATCAGGCACCCAGGCGGAGACCCAGAAGTACAATGGTCATTAAGCTAGAATCACAGAAGATCAAACTCCAATGTCCAGGACAGAGCAGGAGTCGCTGCAAGCGCCAGGCCTCAGGCCACAGAACGCTCAACTCACAACTGGTCCAGCAGAGAAGTACCCACATCCTCTGCTGAGACACATACCTTACTCCAGAGGAAGAGAACATGTTACAGGCCATCTAGCCACGTGCTTACCTTGGCACTGGGTATCTTTCATGGCAGGCTCATATCCAGCAGCGCACGTACAGGCTCCAACTGGTACCATCCACTCCCCATCTCCATTACAGTACAGCTTCAGGGGCACAGACACTTCCACTGCATTGGGGATGCAGACCCCTGGGGCAATGACCAGAGAAGTGGGCTCAGCCCCAGTTAAGGTCTCCGGAAAAACAGCAAAGCCAGCAATGGTGTTGGAGCATTTCTTATAGAAAGCGCGGACAGAGATGAGGGACATGCAGGCGCCCAGGTCCTGGAAGGCCAGGTAAAAACCATTCTTGGAGAGAGGCCCAAAGCTGCGCACCTTGGTGTTCACGCGGCCAGACTCCAGCTTGGAGAAACTCTCATCGGGGGCAATTGTATCCACTTTGATGTAGGGGTTTTCCATCCAGAAGGGGCTAGAGGCAGAGGCAGAATCTGTATCCGACTCGTAATAGAAGAGATTGAAGGTCTCTTTGCAGGAGCCCGGGATGTTGGGGATGCTGTTACAGTCCCGTACAGTGAATTTCAGCTCCACGTAGACTCGCTGGACGTCCTGGCGCTGGATGAACTGAGTACGGAGCCAGTTGTTCTGATTGGCCTCCCGCACATTGCACACCTGGTACGTTCGGATGGGGTTCATGGCCTCGTCGTAACCGCTGACTTCCTCCCACTGCAGCGGAGAGAGATTGGCAGGTTAGCCACTGGGATGGGCAGTCCGGAATGCTTCAAAACACGGCCCCCCCACCCCCACAGCAAACTAATCCAAACCACACTGCAGAAACCAGACACGTGATTACCCCAAAAAGCACCAACACACGCACACAGCCAGTACGAACCGAGGTACCCATATGGTCTGTCCCTGCCCTGCTCCCTCCTGGCGCTACTCCCCCTGTCACGCTGAAGCCTGTGAGAACTTCACTCTTCTCTGTGTAGTGCCGTGCACTTGCGACTCCCATAGTAACGAAGGAGTCGGCATCAAAGAGCTGGTCTGGGGAACGGGGGTGATTTCACAAGGCACCCAACGGGCACAGGAGGGAACCCAAAGGGTGCCCTTGTCTCGTGAAGGGTCCCAGTTCGGAACGGATAAGACCTGCAGCTCAACCTGGAATCCAGAGCCCTGTGCAGGCTCCTAGAGGAGGACCCGAGTCTTACCCCGGACTCTGGATGAGCCGTCCACGCCAACTCGGACGTCACCCACTTCGTATCCATCAGGGTTTCTGAAGGAAAAATGGAATTGAGAGACAAGGTCAGGGTTTGGGAAAGAAACAGGAGGGAAATCTTTCAAAACGTTTGCAGGCAACGCAGAGCAATGCAGCTTGGGGGGCGGGGGGGAGAGGGGCAGAGTGAGACGGACTCCGGATTTCCTCCAGTCAAGGGGAGAGGAAAGACCCCATCCGGAGAATTGTTAAGGGAGCAGAGCCACCAAAGAAACAGAAGGAAGGGGAATGTGGACAGCAAGCAAGAGCAGCCATCTTCCTTTCAGCAACCTGTACGCTGAGCCCCGCTTGTTGGGCACCCACACAACCTCCTCCCCCCAAACACCTCCTTTGCTGCGAGGGTCTGCCAGCAGGGAAACAGCCCTCCTCCCCCCCCCGGCACTGGTGTCTTTGCGGCGGCTCAGGCTGAAAGCGCCTGTTCCCATGACAGGGCGGTGCAGGCCAGGCAGGTTTCTCCAGCAGGGGAGGGACGGCAGGCTGCTCTCTCAAGCTGCCCCACATCACTCATTTCACAAGAGGCGAGAAGAATTTGACCGTCTGGCCGACATTCCAGGAGCGGATTACAAGCCAAACCTCCCCGTCAGCATTCCCCCGAGAGCCCCAGCCCCAGCCGTGGAGGGGAGCGAGAAGCCAGTCTGAGGAGAGCTGGAATTGCAGCCAGCTGTGGCTAATCCCAGGCTAGGCCGGGCAGCCCTACCAAACCTGAGCACGCTACAGTGGGAGAGTCTTGGCTAGCAGCAAACTGTCTCTATCCTGGTCTTAACCCCAGCCGTGACCCCTAGCAATTCTTTGAGGGGGGTGTCAGAGGCCTGGAGGCACACGACCCC
>NW_020695215.1:0-1542 GCF_002925995.2 Terrapene triunguis
TAAGGACCCAGCGAACAGGGTATTCTGCAGCAGAAGGCAAGAATCCATTGGCAGCGGCAGCAGAGGGAGAAGTGGGCATTGCTATACATTTGACATGTCCTCTGCTGAATGTAGGGAGTTCTGGGTCCATCAGCACAAATTACCAGGCTCTACTGTCAGAGGGGACCATGGGAAGAGAGGATCCCAGTGACAGAGCAGACTGTTTGGTAGGGATCCACCTGTCAGGAGGCTGGCTACTCCTCATTTCCATCCACTTACTTCAGAAGTGCTGGGGAAAGGGCCCTAATTTTGGAGTTTGGGGGGGAGGGGTGTTTGTTAGCAGTAAATTCCCTCCTTAAAAGTTGGTTTACAGCACTTGTATGCACAGAATATGCCCCCATGTGCAATATTTGTACTTGTTTTTCATAGACTTGTGTATATTTTGGAAGACTTTGCACTGAACAATACTCTTAAAAATAAAGGTGTTTCCTCAGACTGTTCTTGTCTGTGCAAATAGGTGAGTGGGAGGGTTTAATCTCCAGCTAGTGGTGCTCCTGTTCAGTAACCCAGCTGGATGCCCTGCTGATAGAACTGGATGGAGAGGGGTGGAGAGCTGAGTTCAGTCCCTAGCTGGTCAGGCACCAGGATAGAGCCAGGAGGCCTGGGCTCAATACCCGTAGTTGGAGAAACCCCTGAGTGACAATCCTAGGGGTTAAGGTTAATCAGGTGAAATGCCTGATTGGTTGAGTTTTAAGTTAGTTTTTATTAGCCACTCTTCACTGGCCATAGGACACAACCTATAGATGAGACTTCTCTCCTCAGCCTATGAAGAAAACTGCAGTTCATTGTCCTGGGCACTGGAAGGAGGTGTGACCTTCTACTAATTCCTGTTACTGGTTTCCTACTGAATTTTGCTGTTATTTTATGCTTCATTTGCCCTAGTGCCAGTTGTCAAGGAAGCAAAATTCACCCTGGGGAGAAGGGGACAGCAGGACCGATTCTTGCAACACTTTTTTTTTTTTTTTTAAATAAACCAATAGATCCTAAACCCTTAATTGGTTTGGAGTACGAACACCATTCTGTATCCCCTACCTGTGAGCCTTTTCTGCAAAGGAAGACACTTATGTTTGGAGCTGTCTGTTCTGGTTTGTCAAGTCTCAGCATGGAGAGTCATGTAGAACGGAAAGGAATTCCCCCAGAGAAATGGATGCAGTTCCCATGCAAAATCAGCCATGGGCTGCTCAGTGTTACCCTCCCTTGTGACATGCTGTAGAACAGTGGGCTCCAACCTTTTTACGCACAAGATCACTTTTTGTATGTAAGTGCAACCCAGGATCTACCCCACCCCTTCTCTGAAGCTCGCCCCTTCCCCGAGGGCCCATCCCGCTCACTCAATTCCCCTACCTCCATCGCTCGCTCGTCTCCCTCACTCACTTTCACCGGGCTGGGGCAAGGGTTTGGGGTTTGGGAGGGGGTGCAGGCTCAGAGCTGGGGCCGAGGGGGTTGGAGTGTGGGAGGGGGCTCTGGGCTGAGCCTGGGGTTGGAGTGCAGGAGTTGCTGAGG
>NW_020695216.1:0-1665 GCF_002925995.2 Terrapene triunguis
CCCCGCAGGGGCCGCCATGAATATGTCGGAGGCTCCCCCTGCATCCGTCTTCCCCCATCCCCCGGCGTCTCAGTGCGCCGTGTCCGGGAGCGGCCCTGGTGCGCTGCAGCTAAGCAGCTGGTATACATACCATTAAAGCATTTAATGTTTTTAAATAATGTATTTAGTGTATTTTCAAATTATTACAAAGCAAAGCAATTTTTGGGGGCCCTTCCATAAAAAAAAGTTGCAATACTACAGTAACATGTATTTGGAAATGTAAAAAAAAAAATAGTGAAATACATTCAAAAATTAATTTGTAATAATTTGAAAATACACTAAATCCAGTATTTAAAAACATTAAATGCTTTAATGGTATGTATACATTTGCAATTACATAATGGGCTGTTGCTGGGTGATGGTGATGGTTGGGATGGGGTCGGGTGTGGGGGGGGTGCCCGGACCCTTACCATGCCGCTTACCCCCTCTCCTGGAGCCTCAGCGTGCTGCGACCAGGAGCTGCCCCGGACAGCGTTGGAGCCACGGTGCTACAGTGCGCCAGGGCCGCTCCCGGACGCGGCACGCTGAGACACCAGGGGAAGACGGAGGCGAGGGCAGCCTCCGACATATTCGTGGGGGCCCCTGCGGAAAATTGCCCCACTTGACCCCCCCCCCGGCCCTGCAACACTTGTATAGGATAGAGAGGAGCTGCGGTGATTAAGCTTTGACAGGCTAGGAATTGGAGGCCTGTGCCTTTAAGACCCCAGTCCCAGGAACCCGCCCTCTGCTCCGAGGCTGACATGCAGCGTCCTGTGAGCAGAACAAAAACAGCCTCTGCCCCCCCCACACCCCTAGATTAGCGAGCACAGTGGGTGGCTCATCCCATGGGGTCACTGTCCCCCCCCTCTCCCCCTCTCTAAACGGGGGTTTTGTCCCCGCACGGGGTCTGGCAGTGTCTCTCCCCCCCCCTCCGCTTAACCCAGGCTCTCACCCCCCACCACCGATTTTTCCACTTCAGCCCCTCTTCTGCTGCTAGCTCCAGTAGCTTGAACCCCCCAGGCCAGTACAGTTCTGCCCCCTGCTCAGACCCTGACAGCCCCTCCCCCCGCTGCGCCTTGCCCCCCTTAATCCTTTTAAACCCCCACAAAGAGGAGGCAGCAAATCGTAAGTAGAAGTAAGGGCAGAGAGAGGGCAGTGGCTACAGCGAAGGTTACTGGGCATGCTCAGTTTGAGTGAGCCTGCTCAGTACACCGAAGGTAGCAAAACGGGAGAAGGAGCATTTCGGGCTGATACACCCTTCCCGGCCCAGCCCCTGCCCCGGCCCCTGTCCCAGGGGGGCCCCGCTCGGAGGGAAGGTAAGAGAGACCCGCCCCCCCCCCCGCCCTGTCACACCCGGGCTGCAGGGGGAGGAGGATAAAGAAGTGGGGGGGGGGAGGCGCAAGAACGGGTGCTGGGGATGCGGGGGGGCAGGCTGGGATGGAGGCCGGGGTGAACTGAAGGGAAGATGGGGCGATGTAGGGGATATCGGGTTGATTGTGGGGCTGATGGGAGCGAGGCTGGAATGGGCGAAGTTGTCAGTGGGGGCCACTGCGAGGGAAGGGGCGATGCGGGGGACAGAGGCAAAAACCCAGCCCCCACACCCACACCCTGCTCCCAGCGTGTTATTGTCAGACACACCCGTGCTGG
>NW_020695217.1:0-6443 GCF_002925995.2 Terrapene triunguis
CCCCCATGCCAGGCCAGCTCTGCCCTCCTCTGACCCCTGGCATTCCAGCACAGCCTGGCTGGGCCTCACGGACAGATGGCTCCTTGGGCTGACTACACTCTAGCCCTAAACTCCTTTTGTTGCAAGCGACCACCTCCCTGCCTTGGCCAGGCTCTGCAGGAGGAGTGGAGGCTGGTTGGGGTTTCCTTCCCTCACGGGGGAGGGTGCAGCGCAGTGCCCAGGGCTCATGGGCTGTTTCTACTTGCAGTGGCTGAGACGGGATGGATGGAGCATCCCCTTTGCAGAGAAGACACCGCCCAGCCCCGTTCCTGATTTGCCCCGACTGACACCCATCACCATTCAGAAGAAACATTGTCCCATGGAGCCTTGGCTTGGAGACGTGCAACTCTCCGGCCTCCCCAGGAAACCCCTTGGATTTCAGTGTCCCCTTCACTTCCGCTTAGCCTGGCAATGTGACATCCTGCCTCCTCCCAGAGCATAGACCCCCGTGCCCCCTGCACATCCCCCCCTTCCTTCCCTTGCAGCTCCATCACCCCCCCAGATGGTGCACATCCCCCACCCGCACTCCCATGCCGCTCTGGCAGAGTCCAAGCTCTCTCAGGGTATGTCTACACAGCAAAGAAAAACCCGTGGCTGGCTCATGTCAGCCAACTCGGGCTCATGAGGCTCGGGCTGGTTCATTGCTGTGGGGACTTCCGGGCTCGGGCTGCAGCCTGGGCTCTAGGACCCTGTGGGGTGGGAGGGTCCCAGAGCTCAGGCTCTGGAAGTCTACACAGCAATGAAAGAGCCCTGCAGCCCCACCAGCCCGAGTCGGCTGCTCCGGGTTTGTCTTTGCCCTGTCGACATAGCCTTAGGGGCAGCCTGTATTTTTGACAGCCCCACCTTGGCGGGCTCCTCCCGCCAGCCCCAATTGGCCACAGAGGTGGAATGCCCAGCCTGTCCAGCTGCAGCCTGGCTTCCGCAGAGCCCCTTGCATGCTGCTTGACACTTCGTTCTTTGCACTCGCCTTCCTAGGCCAGGTAACGAGCCTGAATTTCCCTTAGCCACCCAGCCCCACTCTTCGCCCCGCCACCAGTCAGGGCTTTGGCTTTGAACAGTCTCAGCTGCTTTACTAGCATAGAGTTTGGTTTGGTTTGGTTTTTTTTAAACACCCTTTTTAATAATAACCAGGGCCTCACTTGAAGTCCTACTGCCCGTTTATTCCAGACTGTGCGTGCTATTCCCACCCGCCCCCCAATCATCAGCCCTCCAATCTGATCTTGTTTACTACAGAATCCCCTGGAAACCTGACTGCAAGCTGCATACAAAATAGCTCTCTGGTAAAGGGCCACGAAAGAGAAAGATTGCAAAGCGGCATCATATGAAAATAGCCCTCCATGCCCGTTTGCCATGTTCTGGCCGTGCACCCCTCCTGCCCCCAGCTTGCCTCATTCCCTCCCCCCGGTCCCTGCCCCATGCACGCCTCACCTGCCTCGACACAGCTGTAAGGAGCGTGTGCCGACGCCGAGTGGTTTTTCTATAGTTCTTTTTGGTTTTGCATGTGATTTCTCCAGCGAAGTTGGAATGTCAATAAAGGAATGTTGCTATGAACCCTGAGTGCAGAATAGTCCTTTGCCTGGCTGGTGTTTCCAGTCTCTGGGAGCTGACACGTCTCTGCACCCACACCCCACTCTGGAGAGCCCAGTGCATTGGCACAGGTGTGTTTCATTGCTGAATCTTCCCTCCCCCCTTCTCCAAGCAAGGACCCCTCACCCCACGGCCCCCCACCCCCAGGTGTCTCGTTCTCACTCCCTCTGCAGAGAGAACACCGCCAGCATCCATAGGCACCCTTCATCTAGAAGCTGGGACCTGGCCAGGGGAATCAGGGCGCAGCCTGAGCAGATACTCCCGGTGCTTACAGCGCACCCACCCCTTGGCTGGGCACTGCCAGGCATTCTGTCCCCCCCCCACTGGAAAGGAGCCAGGCCACTGCTGTTGAGAGGCAGCACAGTGTGGGTACTGACCACAGTACTGTGAAGAGAGGATGGTCCATCTCCCGCCCAGACACAGCCCGGGGGCGCGGGGCACAGCTACCGGGGCCTTTGCTCCAAGACGCTCAAAGCATTTTACAGCTGCGGGGATGGGGGAGGGCTCGGGGGGTGGCTGACCTGAGCTCGCTCAGAGTAAATCGTGGCCGCGACCAGACTCCCTGGTACGACTCGGGCTTTCCCTGCGGTTCTGGGCCCGTTATTGGGAGTGAGTGGGGGGAGTTTCAGGGACTAGCAGTGCCCTTGTGGGGTTAAGGGCAGCAGGCCTGAGACAGGTCTGCGAGCGACTGGCAGGAGGCCCCATCGGTCGTCCTCCCTGCACCAGAGCGTCTCGTTTAATGGGCACATGGAGGATGAAAGAAGAAGCAGGAAAAAGGAGGGGGCTCCGTGACACAGCCGGAGGGGGAGTGTTTAAAGAGTTAACGACTCTTGGTCCTTGCTCCCCCCTTCCCGCCCCTGCCTGTCTGATCGTCACCCCTCGCCCCTACGGCTCAGCAAAGCAGGGGGCCCTGGACCAGCTGCCATAGGCAGCACCACCAATTCCATTGTGAGCCAAAGCTGGGCTGGGCCGGGCTCTGACAGCATTCACAAGGCTCAGTTCGGTCCCCCAGAGCCCCACGCCTAGAGGCCCCCCCCCATCACCGGGCACTGTGGAGCCCTCTGGGTGGCAGCAAGGGGTGTAGCATGCACATCACCCTCCCTACAGCACCACAGCCCCAGGCCATTTTCTCTAGGGTCCAGCGGCATAGGTCCAACGAGCTGCACTGCTGTGAGCAAGAGGAGAGGCCGCTGGGGCAGAGGCCCCATCCCCAGAGGAAGAGCTGCACGGCCTCTCTGGGGTGACGGCCCACCTGGAACAGACAGCCTGGGCTGGGTGCAAGGCAGTGCCTGAGGGTAAGAGCTCTGCAGAGCTGCCACACTGGAAAGAATCATAGAAGATCAGGGTTGGAAGGGACCTCAGGAGGTCATCTAGTCCAACCCCCTGCTCAAAGCGGGACCAATCCCCAGACAGATTTTTACCCCAGTTCCCTAAATGGCCCCCTCAAGGATTGAACTCACAACCCTGGGTTTAGCAGGCCAATGGCTGCTATCGTCCCTTCACTCAGGTCCCGCTGGCCTCTCTCTGCCCCAGCTACACCAAGGAGACAATGGAAGTGCCAAGTCCTAGCGCCAGTCAGAACAGAGGCCAATGGAGACACAACACGGTTACTGTGAAATAGCCATACAAAACCTCGCTGTGTCAGCCAATCAGGGTACATTGATTTGCATACTCAGTGGTTCTGTAGAAATACTGACCGATGCGTCCCAACCCAGGTGAAGTGTACAACAGGGGAAGTGTTTACTAGGCTGTTCGATGGGTTCCTGCATGATTCCCCCAGGCAGTAAATAGGAGACAGTAAAAACCTTAATTATTTAAAAAAAAAAAAAAGGGTCACGTATCAAAATCCAGCTGAGGTTTCTGAGCTGAACAGGAGCCAGCGCCGCCCCCCGCTCACACAACCATGTTGAGTCTGGACTTGGTGGTGCTGACAGACTCTGGCCTTGACACCGGCTGCTCCAGGAAGCGGCTCCCGGGGTCGCTGTCTTGTCTCTGCAAGGTGGTGTCTGAGATCCCCGGGGCAGTGGCATCCTCCCTGTAAACAAACAGGAAACTCATCAGCTAGATCTGGCACCAACTGGCTGAGCTCCATCAGCATCCATGAATACAACTGACACCAGCTAAGGATGTGGCCCTCCGTCCCTTTAACAAAGCACACTGGTGCAGAGTGACACCCGTGTACCGAGGGGCTTGCCAGCCTCCCTATGGGAAACCACAATCACTCCATCAGATCGGTTAGAGACAGAGAAAACCTATGACCCCATCGCCTGCCCCATCCTTCCCGCCAGCCCCACGGTGCCGCATGTTTTCCAGTCTAGCGGCAAGTACCCTCAGGTCGGAGGCTGCACAATTGCAGTGCCTGATTCTCAAACTTCAACTCCAGGTGCACCTGGGACCTCTCGGCGAATTCTACATCCCAGACCTTAAAGACGTGTTAGCTGCACAAAGCCACCTGCTTCTCAAAGCCCCACTGGGTGCCTGTGCTGATAACAGCATGTCTGGGCAGGTCCGGGCTTCAGCAGCTGTGTCTCTTGCTCAAAGATGACAAGCCCCTGGGAGCAGGATGGAAATGGTGGGGGTTGTCAGCAAGAGCCTTTCAACTTTGCTCAAATCTGCCCCGGATCAGCAATGACTGACAGCCGTCCGCACGGGTGGCTGTTCGGCGGCCTATGTGAAATGAGCTGGTGGATCGCAGTTCAGTTTCTGGGGAATCGGCGTCCACATCCCCACACTAGAGACTAGCTTCCATCCGCAGCCTTGGCAGAGATGCTAAGCACAGACTGAACTCCCCTCTGCGCTGTAGGTCAGGGAAGAAGCGTGTTGGTGGGGGACGGGGAAGTTTGCGCTGATGGTGGGCCTGCCTTGGATGGATTTTGCCCTGTGGAATCTCAGTGAGATCTGAAAACAAGCCAAGTTTGAAGGGTTCCCCTTGCTGCCATCACACAGTTGTACTTGTGAGTGCCATACGAACCACTGGCCACAGTACGCCCCAAGCGGATCCTTTATAGACTGATCCGTGCAGTGTCACTGAACACACCCTGCCTGCTTTAGCCACGGGAAAGCTTTGCTCAGGGGTTCTAACCTTATATCGTTCCCAGTGTACGTGGATTGAGACTCCTTCTTGTCCTTCTTTCTGTACCAGAACAGATAGATCGCAGCTGCCCCGAGCAGTAAGAGCACCAGCAGCACTCCTATCACAGCTCCTGCGGTCACTCCAGCTTCCGAAGTGCCTATTGGGAACACAAACCCAAGAGGTGAAGGTTGGCTTAGGAGGTAATTCTGGGCTTTCCATCCCGCCCCCCCACTAGATTTTTGTGATCAGCAGCCAATAACGAGCCCCGAATTTGGCCCTTAGTGACTTTGAAACAACTGAGGTGTGCAAGAGCCCTAAGGAAGAGCCCGGAAAGAAAGGCTAGAGAGAAGCATCAGGAAGAGACAGGGAAAGGAAAACAGAGTGACCGAGTAAGAACACGGAAAGGACGGCCAGGAGATGACGCTAGAGCAGTCAAACATTCCTAACCAACATAGATCTGTCATGGGTGCAAAGGCTGCAGGCTCCTTTGCTTGGTCATAACATAATTAAAACGATTCTCTGTGATGCTCTGGAGTTCGTTCTGTCTCCTCTCAGCCAGGCGACCCTGTTCACACCTATTCCAGCACAACACTTTTTAAAGAGGGCGGTGCAGGAACCTTCACATCCTTAACCAGTAGACGGAGCAGCACCAACTGCTCTCCCCTGGATCAGTAAGCCCATGAGTCAGTCACAGCCACATTCTTCTATCCACAGGTTACAGAAAGGGAAACTGAGGCAGCAAGAGGAAGTGACTTGCCTGAGGTCACATAGTGAATCAGAGTCAGGATAAGAACTCGAGGCCTCCCAGCTCTGCATTATCCCTCCAGCCCTTTATCACCGGACATTTCTATAAGATGAGCCTGGGAGAGCTCTCTGCGTTCCAACAGAGCAGATTCGTTTTGATGGAAGATAGTCTCAGAAACTGGAGTTGGAGGAGCCCTTTCAGGTCACTTCGGGCCGGGCTAGGAGCGTTCCCTGTTGGGCATTTTCTAAGGCTCTGCCCTTTTAAAGGTCCCCATGAAGGCACTGCCACCCCTCCTAGGGGAGAGACTTCCCCAGTCACACACCGCTCGCTCCCACTCAGAGGGGACTGCCTCTCTGACATTGTCTTTCCTTCATTTCCTCCTCCCTCTTGGCCCACCATAATGCCTCTCCAGCTGGGGCATTTACACCCTTCCAACAAGCAGATGGCTCTCAACCTGTCCCGTTAGGCCTCGCTCAGTCAGGCTGTGAAGCCAGCTAAAAGGGGAGCTGTCACAGGTGCAAGCACTAATTAACACAGGGACCTGAGTGGGATCCATGTGCCAAGTGGGGAAACGGGACTTGACTAGTGGAGGCCACCGTTAAAAGCAACACATGGGATACGGTCCTTAGCAGTCCTTAGCCAAGGCCCTAGCAATCACCAAGGTACAGAAGATTTCCTTGAACTCTAACTCCAGAGCCCGAATATGAGATCTGCTTGGGAATTTGTCATCAAACACGGTTTGTCATTGCAAAAGGCAGGTTTGTTGAAACCAAAACTTCTCATGACAATGGATGGGTCAAAACTCAGGTTGGGCAGGTCTCTGATGCAGGAGAGACACTGCTCCAAATCAGACACAGCAGGGATTTGAACCTGGGTCTCCTACATAGGAGGGGAGGGCCCAAACCACTGGGCTGTTGGCTATTTAGGAAGCCAGGATTCTCTCTGTCTCTCTCTGTTTCACAAGCATGTTGCACGCTCAGGTTTGTTCTGGAATGAAAG